>NC_056732.1:266533113-266620613 GCF_019279795.1 Protopterus annectens | reverse complement strand
GAATCCTTTAATATGCACGAGTCTTGGTGTGAGTAGTACTGACTTTTTATGCTTCTGTGAGAACGTTATTAGCGCAGTTTGAACTTGGCGCCATTTATTTGTTCTGCCTCATACTTCCCTTTTTGCTTTTACTTACTTGTTGACTTTGTGTGGGGAGTTATTTAAGCAGCCAAGATATACCTACTATTAATTTTACATATTAAATAATTGTTCAGCTTATCAACCTTATTAGTTTGCCTCACATCTTTATAGAAACATTTCTTATTATTGGATTTTCTGCAACCAAGATTTAATTTATAATTATATTTTGCCATCCTATATATTTCCAAAAATGTGTTACTGTTTCTTAAAATAAAAAAAATTGTTAAGTTCTGTTGGATTTTGTTTGAATCTCGCCTAAGGTCTTTTTTTCTTCCTCACCAGTGAAGCTATCTTAGAAGTAATCCAAGATGGATTTTTAATTATTAATTGCATAACATGTTTTTTTCATTGGAATTTATTTACCTATAGAGGCATGCAATCTCTAATAAAAACTATTCCACATATGTTCAATACTTAATCTTTTATATTCTTCTTTCCAATTGTAACTCTCCAAAAATGTATTAATTAAATCATCACCAGTTTTATACAAGTTTTTTTTTCTGTAATGTACTACCATTGGACTTAAAAGAAACAGATCATTTAATTGAATACCTAACTATTGAACATTAACAAGTACCCAGAGGATTAAGGATAGTTATATTAGATACCAAAACCTTCTGTGACAAAAATATTGCATCTAAAACATTTCCACCTCTTGCTGATTCAGTTACTCCATTTGTGGCCTCTATCTTTGCTATGAAAGACGAAGAACAATTTTCTAAGCCATAGTTTCCAATCATTTCCATCCTTTTTAGGTCATGCAGGTTCAAATCACCCTGTGGACATAGTTAAAGTTAGAAATACTTTTAGAAGATTAATCAGTCCAGATTTATGTTCTATACTCATTAATGATAGAGGGCTATGGAATCTAAAGATGCTTGACTTTTTACCATAATGAAAATGAGTAGATACAATTTCTTAAATTTCACTCATAAAAACTCATTGAACCCCACCCAAACTTCTTTTTTATAAATAGATACCCTATACTATACATTTTAAAGGGAAAGGCAGCACACTAAACTATCTCAGTGATTATTGCAATATCTACAACACCTTCAGATAATAACACAGTTAATTCTTCATATTTATTAATTAAAATTCATGCAGTAGTTACATAAAGGGTTATAGATTCTATTTTCATCAACTATTACCCATGGAAGTTGATCAGCACCACTTCTAAGAAATCCTTGACCAGTTTTTACTAATTTATGAGAAGTGATCTTACACATAGATGAAACACATCCTTGGGGAGACAATCCCTTCCCCACTATATGTTCTCATATGCATACTTGTGAGTTCTTAATCTCATACATACACTTTTTATCTAACTATTTATATTAGTGATTGCAGCGAACTGACTTTTTTTAATATTACTGCATGAAAAAGATCCATGAAAAAGTTTAACCTGTAACCTGGAACAATGTTGAACTATTTGTTTAACTTCTCTTAAGATCTTTTGGGGCTCATATTCCCCAGATCATTGTTTGTATCACAAACCACAACAGCAAAAAAAAAAAAAAAAAAAAAAAAAAAAAATTATGACCTAATCTAGTCAAAGAAAATGTGCTTTATTTTAATATACACCAATGTTGCCCCATGAAGGCCATAACTTCAATATTTTTTTATCTGTATAAGATAGATAGTTCTCATCCCATGCAACATTGAATCACAAATTAATAAAATACGGCCATTTCTGCTACTCCAGTCTGTATTAGCATTTGCTTCTGTAAAGAAAAAAAAAACTTGATGGATATTGTCTCTCCAGCACTTCCTTTATCTTTTCCTTCAGTATGTAAATAGTTAGATGTCTCTAACAATAGTGGAGATCTTCTATTACCTGCCATTTTATAGTTATTAATTTCTTTGGCTCCCCCCATTCCTACTACTAATTTACATGGTTTCTTTTCCTCCTGCATTTTCTTTTATGGTGAGGAATTTCTTGCATGCACATCATCATCTTATACATAAACATGAATAAATATATATATCTATATCTATATCTATATCTATATATATATATATATATATATATATATATATATATATATATATATATATCTTAGTCATTCTTGGCTGCTTCAAGGGCTTCAAATGAAATTTTCAAATCTTCTTCTTCTCATAACTTTATTACCTTTTTTAACTACATCTGGGTAACTTAACCTATTGTTGTCTTCATTACTAGAGTATTTGTCCCCTCCCTTACTCATTTTGGTAGAAGGCTTACTCATTCTATTATGCGCAAATTCCCCCAGATTATTATATAAATCTTCTTTTCATTAATTAGTCTGAGGTCTAAAAACTCCCTGACATACACTAGAATCTATCTTGATGTTATTTTTGAATTTTAATACCGTCAGCTCATTTAATCAAGTATTTGCATTTTCTGCAAACTATTTTTTGAGAATCACTAAAGTTCATGCTCCCCTAATACATAGCAGATACAAAACAGTTTAACTACCCGCTCTCATATGAATCACTTAAGCAGAATATCGTCCACTTTAGAATTCAGTATATTGAAATTTAGCATTGTAAGATTTCAGTATTATGGGTTTCAGTCAAGTGAATTTTCAGTATTTTGAAATGTTATTCTTATGGTCTCAGTCAAATGGGATTCAGTCAAATGAAGTTTCTATCATCTGATAGGGATCCATATATATGAAGAAAAGAAGTGATGATGTTATTTGCACAGATCTAGTTCTCCAAAAGACTTTCTGACCCTTTTGACTGATGCCAGATAGATACATTAGAAAAAGCCTTGAAAATTGAGAAAATACTATTCACCCTTGAGTTGACTTTATTATTTCCAGTATTTTTGTACAGCAGCTGATTTCCATAGACAGAGTCCAGGATATGCAAAGTTTAGCACAGAACTTGCTGGAGTGTGATATACTCTCCAATCCTTCCTTCTATGATGCCCAGATTCCCATGCCTGGGAGATTAAGATGAACTGTTATAAAGCTACCTGTTAGTGATGTCTTGCAGCAGAAAACAGGTTTAGAAAGCACTTGTATTTTCTTCCAATGGTGGACTTGGATTTGCGTCTATATGTGGGAAATTATAACTGCTGTGCTTCCTTTCTGCTTTCTATTTTTCATCTCAAGGACTTCTTATTTAGATTGGACCATCTGTTTGTAGTGTATGCTGAAATGAGGGCATGTAACATAATTTAATTAGAGGAAGACTCTATCAGTTTTGCTTCAATCTCAGACGTAGTAAGCATGCAGTCTAGTTTACCTAATACAACTAAGGTCGACTCTTTCACAAGGAAATTACTTTCTTTGAAAAAGAATGCCTTTCCTTCTACAGTGCTACTGAAAAAAAAATCATCATTCTTTTCTATCTTCAGAACTGGGAATCTGAGCACTATCTGAGAACCCAAAGCTTTCAATATGTGGACTGCAGAGTAAGCTCTGTTTCAGAGAAATAAAACCACAAATGACTCAGGACAATGCACACTATTTGTTTATTTACAATTTGATAAATTGCTGGGTGAACTAGTCAGCTGACCCTTTCAGTCATAACCTGGGCACAGTAGTACAATAACAATCATTTAAAGCTAGTATTTGTTCTGGTTGTTCAGCATAATCTGTTATTACCTCTATGTTTAGATAAATCCTGCATGTCAGTAAGAAATACCTTGGTTTGCAAATACTGCCCTATCTCTGTGTATTGCTTGCTGGTATAGAACATGTTGTCTCAATGATTAAACATGCTGCTGCTTTCAGTCACACCCAAAACTGCATGGAAATGAAGTTTGGTAACAAACCAATTTGTCCAGGGACATCTTCGGGGGAGGGGGTAGATAGAAGTAATAATGGGGATTAATAAGGTAAGGGAAGTAGGTTAAGAAGGGTGGGTGTGAAAGGGTTAAATGGAAATTAAGGATGATTGGGAGGAAATGAGGTATGGGTAGGGAGGAGCTTAATTGGTTTTATGCAAGTGTAACTGGGTAAAGAATCACATTTTAGCATGAAAGACACTGTTTCATAAGTAACATAAGTGAGCAGACTAAGAGCACTGCTTATTTGGTTGGATGTTTAATTCAATAAGTGGTAAATGAAATGAGTGATGGGACGGCGCTTCATAAGTAAAATAAGCGAGTGGAGGTAAGGACACTGCTTATTGGGTTGGGGTGAGTGAGGTCACACTGCCCTAGTTAACAGTTATATGGATGCTTATGCTGTGATTAATATCAGCTATACTATGTTTATGCTGTGATTAATACTGGTAATGAAGTCATGTTTATGGAAGTTTAATAAAGGTCGTCAAACATCATTCAGTGTGATGTGTGTTTATTGAAGAGGGACTGGGATAAATTGAGTTTTATTTCAACAGGTAACTCTAGATCCACTAGTTATCTAATAATGTCCTGGTATGAGTGCTTGGAGTAATTATCCATCTCATCAAGTTTATATTGTATCACTCCAAACCCTCTTTTCTTATGGTTGACTTTATGTGTATTTTGTTCCATTGTTTTTCTAAGTGATCATTTAGTTTTCATTCAGTTTTCTCTGGCACTGAAGTAACATCTACTTGCCTCTGATAATCAAAGTAATGTCTGATCTCAGAAGTACCTTTTATGACCTTTTGAATAATACAGTCTTATTCAAGTCCTTTGCATCATTTTACCCTTCTAGTAGCTATGTGAATTAAAGAAGCCTTTACTCTTATTCCAGGCTGTAGTTGAGAATTTGGCCAGTAATAAACAACTTTAGCAGTACGGTATTCCCCACAAGCCTAGTATGCTCTTAATATTAAAAAGAAAAGGTTTTAACCAAATGAGATTATGTAACAGAATGCATTGCACAGAGCTATTTACCTGTTAAATGAAACTTCTGGGCCAATAATGTAGTTCTTTCTGTATTGCAAAATAGATAATAAATATTTTAGATAATTCAGCATACTTAAAATCATTTTATCCTGAACCACTGACATTTATGCATTTACAAACTTGAGCTAGTGACAAATATTCCAGCCATCAAAAATGTTACTCTCCTTAGGCTTCAACATTTTTATGGTCCTTTATTCAATTTTCTAGTATTCATTTATTGCTATTTTCATTACTTGGTGAACCATGAAATAAGCTAATGTCAATAACTATCTTATACTTTTTTTTATTACTAATTTTCATTTTCTTTTTGAAAAGTGCCTTGATAAAAGATAAAATAGACAGATGCAAAGTGACTTACAGCCCTGATTTGAGGAACATTATCTTTGAATAACTAGCAGTCTTTGCACTAGAAGTCCTGGATGGTGTAGAAGGAAGGAAGTAGTTGGCATTGGTTTACCCATCGTAACAGATGATGGCACCAACATTTGTTAAGTTAGTGACTCTTTTGGAATGTCAGGAGATTAAACTAGAATATACTTGGGGAAGTAATACTGGACTTGTTTTTACTACTATTGTATCAGTGCAGCAGGCTACCTTAGAGAAAGAATGACAGACCATATCCAAAATCTCCACTGAAGCACTTTGGCTGCTGCATTAGAACTACCCACAACTTCTCACATTTGAAGGTCTTATCCTAAATGGGGGCATATTTGGCCTGAGGTGTTCTGTTAAATGTGCTGATGGTCAAAGCACCAAGAATGACAAAAATAGTATAGTATAATAAAGCACTTAAATAAACTTAACATGAGAATTTTAGAAAACATTAATGTGTGCTGTTTACCATTGCAAGATTAATTAAACCAGGAAAGATGGATTTTCTTCTTGACGAGTATGTCATTTACTTGTCTGATGTAAAGAAATAGTCATGGTCAGAAATTAATATGTTATATTAGTTTCACTCTCTAAATAATGTTGAAACTAGTCTTGTTTTTGCAGGATTTGCAAAAAAATCTGACAGTTTAGAATTTAGCCTGTCCCATCCATTGAGACAAAAAAAAATTGAAAGATGATTTAAAATGTAGAAATGTGGTATTAATGAAATATATGTATTTTGCTTTTCTTTTACAAGATGCAGACCTAATGGGAAACATTACACAGTGTTAAAATACGACGGTTCATTTCAAATTAACTGTCAATGCTCTATTTATTTTTGAACTTATTTTATCTGGCACAAAAATCCATGAATCATAACATAAACTGCAAATTTTTGGAACATTTCATTGTATGAAAAATAGGAGGGATGTATTAAAAAAGATGACCCTGCATAAACAAAATATATTCTACAAGTCTGCCCATACTTCATATTTTGTCTTTATATAATACCCCATCTTTTCCAACCCATACCTGTAGCTAAAGAATCATGAGAAATGCAACATGTTTCAGGAAAGATATTAAATAGTTGCCTCAGTGAGTGATCATATGTAAAATATCTATAAAAAGAAAAAATACAAAAGAGAACATTTTGCTTTTCTGCTTCTGCAGCATTAGTGAAAAGTGCATCATTATTGGACGTTTGTGAGATGCAGCTTATCATTAACAGACTGCCAGTTGGTAATCAAACTGTTACTAATACATTTAAGTCTGAATTCTTATGCTGAGCCAAAAGTAAAGCAATTATTTTCTATACAGGCATTCTGCTTTGAAATGACATTTAGAACATTATTAATGCCTGATTGTGGACAGTGTCTCAAAAATATCAGGGGATTGTTTTGCCAAGATCTCTTTTTGAATGAAATTATAGAGAGTACAGTTCAAATGTTCTGTACCTTTGAGAAGGAAACAACATGCAATAGCTGTGATTATTTGGAACTTTCATAGAAAAACAAGAACAAAGCTGTTTGCAGGATATGGTGTATAATCAAGCTTGACCATATGTTCTATGTATATATTTTTTTCTTTCTATTTAACTGGTTCACACCAGATTATTTATAGTGTATTAATTATATTATTAATTAAGAGGTTTTTACCATACAGACCACAAGGCTTTCCAATAAGGGACATTGCCATATATGCTGAATGTTTTATTTAAGAATCATACAAGGAAAAGAGATTCAAGATCCTCAGACTTGAGACAAAACCAGCAATAAATAATATCTGATCTGGGAGAAAACATTTAACAAATGTGTATGTTTTGTGCAAAATCTACATGATTCAAATGCATTGGTATGATGGGCAATAATGCTCATTAAATATACAAGCTGCTCCTCACAACTACACACTTATAAGCACCTTTTCATGGCCAGCAGATGCTAGGAAGTTTGAGCACAAAATGTAAACAAAACAGCCTACCTGTAGGCAACCCTAATATACGGGCACATGCTGACAGCTTATACAAAGTAAGGGCAAGGTGATCAAAAAAATTAAGATGCAGGGGAAGTGAAATAGGAAGAATGTACACAACAATATTAGTGCAGAAACAAGTAAGAGGACAGGGTAAACATAGAAAATGTACTCAGAGCAGGCAAATATGCGTATGTCGCAATGAAACATTTTAAACATAAATACTTCAAATTGTTATAATAATTGAACCTTTTCACAGTTCTTGACACTTTCACATAAATAAAAAAAATGAGATGCTAACAAGTGATGTGAGAAGAACACAAAGCAAAAGTGTAACAAAGGGAAATAAATGTGGCATTAATGCTAATAACATGCTGAGTTGAGATTAACAGTTATCAAGGAAAGTGGGTACATTATGGGCTATTAGCATAAACTGCAATTATTGAGTATGACATGAATATACAGGGAATATATGTGTGATAACCAGCAGTACTACTATATTCTCTACTTCATTATATATAAACAAGAAGAAATTAACCCTATAGCTGCTGTGTCATGCACATCAGAAAGGGACATGTTTTTGCCATATCTTCTCATTTGGCAACCATAGAAATGGAGTATATTACCTTGAAAAATGTATTAGATATCTACGGGTTGTATATTTATGTCAATCCTAAACAATAATATAATAATACTCAAAATATACAAGTGACAAATGACAATGTAGATATGATGACAATTCATTAGTTCAATATCTCCATTTTTAAATTGAGCCCATTTACTGCATGATTATACTGAGCATGCTCACAAGAAATTACAGCAAACACTGCCATAACAGCATGTAAACAACACAAACACACAATAAATTGTACTAACACGTGCACAATCACACTTTAAGATGATCTTGCATCATGCCATACATTAAAAAATTATTTAAGACATCATGCCCTATAAAGCTCTACAGTGTGAAGAAAAGGATTAAAGTAATACATAAATACTTGGATGAAGACATGCAATACAGAGCATTATTATTTAGAATTTAAGTAATGCCTCTGAGAAATCACTGACATACTCATCAACTGCATCTTGCTAGACTTGAAAACATGCCAGGATGGATATCAGAAAGCTACATATTGACCTTTGATGCCAGAGAAATATGCTTACAGATTGCGTCATGAAAAACACCCCTGAGGAGCTAACAACACTTTTGTATTGTAATGAGTATTGATCCCCTACCTTGCAGGGTGACACCTTAAAAATGCAGCCTTCTGACTGTACCATAAATACTTCCTTTGTCTAAGCCACTCCCATTTGATAGTTATTTGACAGACAGATGTTACCAGATTCAACCCCCTGCCTATCATACTACATATTCTACACAGCTGTGTATTGACTGTATCTGCCACAGGACATAACAATTGAGCTTGCCACTGATAACTGAATTTAATGTGTGAAGTAAAAGGACATTTGATAATAGTTTTTACAATATTAATTTGCTACAATGACAACTATGTTCATACAACTGTGAGCAGTGCAATATCAATGTTTCTTGGTTAAGCAAGCTGTTTCCATTTTTTTGTACACACACTGTCCCAGAATTGAACCATAGTCTATTTGTGTTGATATTCTATACAAGTCATTACTCAATGCAGGTGCCACAGGAGCACTCACATTGTGACATTTGCAGAACAACTGTTTCACTGTCAGAAAATTAAAAAACAAGTTTACATTTCTTTGTCCAAAGTTAAAATTAATAATAACTTGTTACAGTATTGTCAGTGTAACTTCAGTAAATTCATATAATGTTGCCCTTTGCTGGAATTTAATATCAACCTATGTAAGTCCACTGACTAACAACATGTGTATGACTCATATGTGCCACAATGAAGTTTCAACACAGCTGTCAGACTCTACCTATGTGAAGTCATTACATCATATGAATGTGTGGCAAGCAACCTGTATAAGATAAAAGGG
Organism: Protopterus annectens; assembly: GCF_019279795.1. Lineage (NCBI taxonomy): Eukaryota > Metazoa > Chordata > Ceratodontiformes > Protopteridae > Protopterus > Protopterus annectens. Next base: position 266,611,327 of record NC_056732.1, on the reverse strand, counting down.
ACAGAGAGGCTTGTCCTGTTATAACTGTACACATTATAATAATTGTGGATGTCATTTATTTCTAACAGCATAAGGACACACAATGTCTACAGACAGACAATGTGGGTTTTGAACACCTAAGAGATGACAGAAACTACATGATACTGTAAAGAATGAACATGCCATCATACAGTTGATGCTAAAATTGTGAGATATGTGAGTATTTGAAACTGTGAAATCAAGTTTTTGCTACTGGAATATGTGTGCCGGTCATTTTTTAAAAATAGTATTGTTGTATGTTTATTTGTCACACCACATTGACTGATACTAGGTATACCCAAACACATGTGATGCATAATGCAGTCATCACTGTGATGTGAGAATGGCAATAATGCACAATGTGGAGATAATCACAGATTTGAGCACATACCTAACTAAGGCAATTAACATAACTATTATTGTCTCATTTCCTCATGCTACAGGAAAAGCCTTAGTAGTTCTCTTAGGAAATCCAAATTTCATGAAATGGTGTAATTACTATTAAATAAAGCATTTCTCTGTGAAAAAAAATGTTCAGAAATTCTTGTACAGGGAATTCACAGCTATACATGTACACAGCAGATAACTGTGTGACAGCATTGTTACCTACATGCACATTCACAGTCATAATGACACAACTGAGTTTAAGGATTAAAGGCTGGATTTGAGCAGACTATCTAAGATCACAAGGTACAGAACTTTACCTGAATTGCACGTGCCACATGAGATGTTGGTTTACAATTGTGATAGTACACACTTGAATGGATGACATCACCATTGGTTAATAGGGTAATATTCCTTAAAAAAGAATGAGGGTGGTTGAAGGGCACAGTAACAATGTGCAGCTTACACATACAATATGCATTAAAAGCCTTCTCTATACAGCATGATATAGAAACTCTCACAGTAACCAATCATTGCAGGATTTAAATCACCTATCTATTTAGTTACACAGTCTAGAATGCACAGTATCAACAGCTAGCACCATAGGATAAGTCATATTACCAGTGTGACATAGTTCATTTTGAAAGCATGATATAACCATTGTGTTTCTAAAAATGGGCATTGCCTGAGGATACTAGAAAATACATCTCCTAAGTGGAAGTGTACATGATGGGTATTGTAATGGAGTCAATTGTACATAGCAGTATGCACAGTCACACTATTTAAGCAATGATGTATTTGAACCCCCTACCTATCTAGTTATGCAATCAGGAGAACAGTGTATTAATTTGAAGTGCTAGAGGAGAAATCTAACTTTTGCAGTAAGAGATTGGGCTTATGAAAGGATGACCTTATCAGTGTGTTGTAGAGAAGATGTTTGAGGCAAAAGTGGTATAAGGAGATAGGGGTTTCTCTCCTAGTTTAAATTCCTCCCCTGAGTGGATGTTGATACAGCACTTTTGTTGAGGAAGCTATATGTATCTGATATTTAAGCCACATACAAGTTCACCACTGTGAGACTTGAACCTCCTACCTATCTAGTTACATAATCTAAATAGCATAGTATTAACTTCAAGTGCCACAGGATAAGTTTGACTTTTACACTAAAAGACTACGGTTTGACAGGATGAACTCATCGGTGTCTTCAGGGAAGATGTTATTAAAAGTGAAATGAAGTCCAGGGGGAGCTATTTGCAAACATAAGTTTTCTCCTGAGTGGAAGTTGAAATGGTATATCTGTTGTTGAAGCATTACTTACCTGATACTAGGATCACATGCACATATACCTCTTCACCTCTGTCAGATTTGAACCAACTACCTAACTAGTTACTCTATGTAGAATACACAATACAAATTTTAAGTGCCACAGGAAAAGTCCAAGTGTTGACGTGAAATAGTGCACTTTAGACAGGAAGATCTCCTCAGTGTGTTGATAGAAGATGCTGGTGTTAAAAGTGTGATAAGATTCAGAGGGAGTTGTGTGCAAAGTTAAAGTTTCTGTTTGAGTGGTAGTTCCCAATTACTTTCACAATCTAGAGAACACCACATGACTCGCAAAGATCACGAGAAATATGGCTTTACAAATGCGAAAATGTACTTTTGTAAGTATTAAAACTTTACTGTTTGAATCATTAGTTACTGTGCATCACAGGTTTTGGGATAAATACATGTGTCTGTACAGGCTATCATAACAGCACTGGGCTTATCCCATGTAATTACATACTTTTCTGAGAACATCTGTATGCTGTGATATGTGTACAGTGTACTATCATGAGTGACTTAGACCTGTTTTTGACAATCATGATTGCAAAACGGTGGATTGTCAAGCAAGCAAGCATTCAGGACAGTTCATGATTGCATACAATTAGTAAACATTTATTGAGTCACTGTCAGTTTTACTGGCTCATACTTGCACAATGTGATTTGACAATACAAATAGAAACTTCCTAAATATGACAGTGTACTTCTGAATAACAGTGATAGGTTATGTGTGAAAAGGTTACTCATCATTGTAACAAAGTTGAAAGTGTAACTATTGGAGTTCAAACATACATTAACAGACTGAATTAACTGAATCAACATCAATCTGAAATTCAGATATTTTATGTTCAAAATTCCATTAACACATGCAGAAGCTGTACAACCTACTCACATATTTTTGGTGCAATGTATTTATTTATTTATTTTTTGCTTTCTCCCTGAAGTGCAGCACTGTCAAACTCAATGGTGCAGCTGATGAAAAAATATTAACACATGCATAATCATTTATTGAGGTGTTGAACTATAAATGGGAATTATCAGTACTCGATAGTGCCCCATGCTGACCTCCACACAAAATAAGCAGTATACACATAAAACCATGTCTGAATCTGATGTAATACAGATAGATGTGTGTTTTCGTCATGATTCTTGTGTCACGATTTGCACATTTGTCATGATAGTTGCAGTCCCTCACTCCTTATATGCATGATACAGATGCATTCTGAAAAAACATGAGGGTCCAAGCATGTTATTGCTGGTGGAAACACAAGGAGGTTTATTTGATGACATAGAAGAGGTGGGAAGATAAAGATATTTGGAGGCAGTGATAGATATACATACATACATACTGAGAGCTTAATTTGTTGTCCACTTCTGCACATAGTTGTCCTGTGTTGTATTATCCTGCATTTTTTGATGTATATACATTTACAAAATCAAATCTATGGCTTTTCCTCATGCCTGCAATTGGAAATAAGTGTTAAGATATTCTCAAGGGTTGGGATGACAACAACAAACAATAAGAACTTTAAAATCGTACATCCTTTGAAACTTTGTACACTGCAGATATATTGCTTTGTACAATAAAGTGTTTCTAATATGGATGGAGATGGTGTAGAAGAGTGGAAATATGATGAGGACATAAGTAGGATACTGTTATTTGACAACATATTCAGTAAACTTACACATGTAATATTAAAATGTGAAAACATTAAATAAATGTATGACATTTATCTGGATTAGAACCCTTGACAGTCTAAAATAAAAGTGTACAGATAGGAGGATTATCTCAACTCAACATATAAGAACTCAAGATTTTTTTTAAATTTAACTGATACATTTCAAAGGCCACTGACAGATTCAGTTAAGGGAAATGTAGGCATCAGCCTTCATCATTGTAAGGACAGCTGTAACAATCCTTGAGGTATGTATGACATTTATTAGGCTAAATCAAATGTTACATGATCTGTCTCACAACAGTAATATCAGTCTGTATCTCTATAATGCAGTGGGGGTGTGGGGCTAAGTACATTTGCATGAAGTGAGCCATGGTAGTATAGTTGAAATTAAAATCTTCAGCTTTTGCCATAAATCATGAAACACCATTTCCCATCACTTACCATTGGTGTGTGATGCCAAGCTTCATGGAAATGATGAGGACATAAAAGGGTAAAAGAGATTGGGAGACAGGGATAGAGACATAGGAATTCTGAAAAGACAGACTGATGACACAGCAGGTGTAAAACACATGGACAGAGGGAGGCAGAGAACAAATCAATTATAAGAGAAGCATGATAATGATGCTTTAAAGCAATACGTAACCAACAGCTACACATAAAATAGTGTAATAAAAACAATCACTAGCAGTTTGACATATGTCTGAATTAGAACCCTTGAAAGTATTCAAAAATAAGTGTATAAATCTGAGCATTATCTCAGCACACCACAAAGGCACACTTAGTTCACATAATTTAAATAGCACAATTGAAGGGACAGTGACAACTTACTGAATCAGAAGGGATGAAGAGAGACAGAGAGAGAGTGATAGAGAGAGAATACCAAGAGTTTTGTGTAAAGTACATTTAGAAACATCTTTACGGTGCATTGCTCTTACTTGTTTTCTCATTATTAATCTGTCATGCTCTGCACAGTAAAGTACTTGTTATAGGGATCACAAATGGGTAGGAGAGCAGAAACAAGATTAAGACATAAGTAGGACAAGTGTGGTTTTCCATGTCTTCCTGTTGGGAATGGAATGTTTTTTGCAAATGCTTTCTTACTGCACTGTTTGAAATTCTAAGTTATTCAAATGTAACTGGAGAGAGATACAGAGGTGTTCAGTTAAACATGTGATCGGAATATAAAATGGCATGAAATAATAATTTGACATACATCTCTAATCAAACCCTTGATACTACACAGAAACATCAGGCTACAAACAGGAGAATCATCTCAACAGACAACATAGAAACTTCTAGTTCATTACATCCAGCAGCCTATGAACTGTTAGAGCAACTGATTCAAAGTTGTGCCTTTACCCTGCCTTTATTCTGTATTCACAGCAGATTTTAGCATATTTGCATAAAATTAACTTGATGAGTGCTGTCAAAGGCAAAGACTGACCAGTTTTACCATAGAATGTGGAACCCCATTCAGCATCACTTGGCATTAGTGCACAATGCCAACTCTGGCGCAAATGCTGAGGACAAAAAGTGAAAGCTTTTTGTTGGGCCTTTTCTGGCAATATGATTGTATTCCTTGACTAGGTTTAAAGTATGAAAAAAGGGTTGAGCGACAGTGGTGAAAATGGGGAAAGTAGAGGATAGAACAGAGGGGAAAGAATGCAGGAATTTGCAGGATGGTGGTGGGAGAGCAACATAGCTATCCACTTATTCACAAGATAACTGCAGAGCTGTAGACCAAATGTAATGACTTTGGAGGGTCAACACTCCAGGGATACATGACAACAGAATAATGTTTCATAGTCAATTGGGCCAAATCAAATGTGTCAAGATGACACATAGGCAAAATGGAGAGGTATGTATGGGGCATATTTTTCCTAGGACAGGTGCTCATTTTAGATATTTATTTACTTTTTGAAGAGGGAGGAATGAGAAATGTGCTTGGTAAAGAGAGGATCAGGTAGGTTGTATAGGTTTGGAAGCAGGTGCAGACATACAGGAGATACAAGACAAACAAGAATGGTGATGGACATACATGGTTGCTGGACACTATTATTGAGGATAGGTAGGAGACACAAGAGACACACCCACATGCAGCTTGAAAATAGTGAGAATTTAATCCTTACCCTCAGAACTGTCATCACTCTCTACTGTTTCAGTTGCTTGTGTCAGTACTGGTTGTGGCATCAGTTTGGTAAAATGATGCATTACATTTCAACTCTGCTGATTTAGGCACCAAGGCCCTCTCTGATGAATGCCAAAATCATCACATACAGCAGTACTGCTCCTGGACAGTACAATTGCACCAGCAACCAGGACATAGTTTCCTGGTGCACAGGGAGCAGGTAGGGCAGGAGATTTAGAAGCAATGCTGACAAGTTGCGACCCAGATGTGTCAGGTATCTGTGCTGCCTTTGGTGGTGCCATTGCAGCCACTTGTGGAGGTATGGTGGGTCAAACTGCAGTGGTCAGTCTAGCTCTGGATCTATACCACTTTATCATATTGCTATTCTGTGAATAAGAATTCAGCAAACCTCTGTTTATCAAATGACATTTCAGCAGATAATGAAATATTTTCCAGAGTAAAGAAGCACTTTAAAGGCACACTGGAACAGAAAATGCACAAAATCAAACTGAGCCAAGTGGGGGCCTTCCCCCCCACCACCCAGTAATATTGGGGGCTGTACCCCTTCAACTATATGTACCAATTTTGAGATCACACTATGGTGGGGAAAAGGGCAAAGTTGTGGTGGGGTCCAAGTGCTTCCTTACCCTGGGAAAGATTTTGTCTTTCACTGAAATGCCATTTGATAAACAGAGGTTCAGGGAATTGCTATTCACTCAATAGCAATTCAATGAAGTGGTATAGACCCATCTAGCTCCCTGCAACACTGGTCAGTTTGTTTTCAGCAGCAATGTATTACAAAAACATATATCAATACATTTAAAAAAAAGATAAAGTTATAGGGTAGGAGAAGATAAAAAAGAGAGAATTAGATCAATGGCACATCATATTATTTTGCAATAACTAAACAAATATGAAAAATAAATGTGTAGACCTTTTCTACATCCAAATATGATGGGAATGCATTAATGCATCATTCATCAAACTGCTATGATATCATGACTCAAAACACTTATTTGACTATGCTATATCAGCTATAGGCTTTCAAAGTTAATAACTGCATTTGCCAAAATATAATTGTTAATGTCCTGCAGTATTGCAGTCAATATTATGTAAATACTATCTGTAAAAAAATCTAATGTATATTTCTAGGTATTGAATCCACACCCAGTTAATCTGGTGTACTCATTACCTAATAAAATCACAAAGACCTATTGGATCAGGCTTGTATGCATGCTATAAAAGTTTAGGTATACCTGCTCAAGATGATATAGATTGATGGACTGAAAAAATAGTTCTCTACTTTGCTTTCAAACTTAATGCACATTTACCCTGTGCCTTTCATAGGTGAGGTAGTGTCTGCTGGTGCACCTCATAGTTTTCTGGTATCTCATCTGCAACTATAAAGTAGAGAAAAGAGATACGAAAGCATAATCAATTAATTAATTAATTAATTAATTAATTAATTAATTAATTCATTCATTCATTCATTCATTCATTCATTAACTAATTAACTTATTTATTTGTCATTTGTTTACCAGGAACATCCGACGGGACAAAAAGTCCCTTTTCCATGGAGGCATCGTGGGGGAAAGACCCAAAATACTGTGTTGGTGTTAAATCGATGCTATATCATTGACTGTTGATGGGTCAGTCTACTTAACACAACTGAGGGGAGTTTGCAGTCTTAAATTCATCCTCCCATTAGCTAAGGTCTCTCTTGCAGCTCTTCATTTCACTCTAGTTGTGATGATATTTATCCACACTTCATGGGATGTCAGTTGCACTGAAGACACTTTTGTCGTACTATTCCAAGTCTCCACCTGTAGTTATTCACAAGGAGTGCCATAATAATCCTGGACTCCTTAACCCCCTACCTTTGTGTTCTAAATGGAACATCATCCCTACCATTTCCAGCAATGCCTGCAGACATCGAACTAAAAATATGTGTCTGAATCGGTGTCCAATTCAAATCTTGCATGTAACAACTTTTGCTAAGAGACACACAGCCTTGTGCAATTGAAAGCACAGCAATGGCTAGGCAGACACAATAGCCGATATTATATTAAGAAGCATGTAAGGTGTGAAAAGTGGCAGTGACATTTGGCCATGCATGATGCTCAATCTATTAACACATGTTCCAGTGGTAAACAGTGAAATGATTCATGGTGTTTGTTAAAATCATTCTTGGTTAGAGTTAAAATAGTATGACTTGTGACATATTGGGTTTGTTCGACTTAAACATAAGTAAGATTGAGTCATATGACCTGGGATTTGAGCCCATGAGAAAAAGAAATATAAGATGTTAAACTTGGCTTATTACCCTTCAGTGCCACATGGGGACTTATTTTTTAACATGTTAACTAGAGATATAGTAGCTTAAGCATTAATGCAGATATACATATGCAATGCCTGTACTTTTGTGACTTTAAGTAGTCTTGGGACTGCATTTCTATGTAAAAGATAGCATTTGTGGCTGTAAGCACATTTCAGATGCATGAAGTTGCATAAACTGAGTAATACATGTTGTGGTATGTTACATACATACTGGCTTAACACATACTTGTTATATGCAAAATTTCATAATGATTATAACAAAACTATTGTGCAAATCATAGCTATGCAAGTGCATTTTAAATTAATTGCCATCATTGTTAAAATAGTTTACACACACATTATATTGACCTTATATACCAGGTATTAATGATACAGTTTTAGCAAAAAAACATAGTAGGATACCCATTTGTAATTACTGTTACCTTTCATAATCAAAATTTCTGACAAATGGCATTCAGATAATTTGTGTACAAATTATCTGTAAACAGGATTCAAATGCTACATCAGCTGTATTCTTTCTCTAATCTCACTGCACTTAGACCTTGTGCAATACAGAATGTTACCTGGCATGTACAGTTTCATTAATATGTACTATCCAGAGTGCTGATGGCTGCACACCAGCACCCTGCTTGTTTGCACTATTGAAGCGGTCCAAATTAAAATGTTCACTTTTTTCCTTCGGCAGTGAACCATGTTGGCACATTACTGATTGAAGTACAAATGAAAAAGGTGTTATAAAAGAAAAAAAATAAAATTGAAAGGAAAATTAGATGATGAAGGGGTATATCTAGCAATGATAAGAGCAAGAAGTTCATCACAATGACACATTCATCCTTCCCATAGCTCCTTGCTACATCAGAACTTTAATATTTGGCACACATTATCAGGACTTTAGGTAACGGCAAATAATGGGAAAAGAGACAGACAACAGCTCACATTTTAGTAGCAATACTGAAAATAGTTGAGTTTCAAACAGTAACACAATCATATATCAAAATGTGGGTCAATTTTTATTCACACCCATCTCTGTAAAGTTATCTGTAAACTGGATTCAAACCTTGTATGAGCTGTTCTCATTCTCTAGGCTCATTGCGCTAATACCTTGTGCCACAGGATAAGCTACCTGACAGGTGCATTTACTTCAATAAGCACTATCCAGAATGCTGACAGCCATGCACCATTGCTGGGCTCATTTGCCATATAGAAGGCAGCCCAAATTAAAATAATCTTTCCTTTGGTTGACAAATATGTTTGTGCATTGCTGAGGAAAAGGCAAATGTAAAAGGCATTAAAAATTACCTTGTAATGAAGAGTAACACATTTAAATGATAAATGTAGTAAAGGTCACAACAGTGATAGCATTGGCATGACATATCTGTTTTACACATCACAAGTAGCATTTAGATTGCACATCATTAGGATTTCATGTAATGGCAATTGTTCTGAATTGGGACACATGGAGAATGATGGCAGGTCATTCTTGCCACAGTATATTCAATCAATTATAACACCAAAATTCACAGTACAATGTATTGCCATCATGATGAATATTTGTGAAATGTGAATAAATTCTCCAGCATATATGGCACATATGTCCACATTACTCATGTTACTGCTTTTGAGTTATCACACTTTATAAAATATCATGTTACAACATCCATAACACATATTGTTATTAATATTGAAAAGAGGTAAACTTACAACACCTTTGTACCACCGATTCACATGGACTACAGGTATGATTTTAAGCATTTATACACAGACTTTAGCCTGTTCATTTCATATACAGCAGTAGGTGTTGTAGAAGAGAGTGTGTGTATGTACCTTTAAGAAGCATTTCCAGATGTAAGCATGTGCATATAAATAGTGACCACGTGCAGGCAGCAGTGCCATTTTGAGAGAACAGTCAGAGTGTTAATATGTATGAGTGCAGTAGTCAATTTATAAGTTTATTTAAGTTTAAGTTTCAAAGCTTCATTTCTGATGTGTTTGTGTGTAATAAAGCTGCTTTAACTGGATTCACAACCACTTCTCTGTTTTATCCTGACCGGACAAGTAACATTGTGTCAGAACTGGGATTAAGAGAGCATCTTCTTCAAGCCATGAGGTGCAGAGTTGAAGGTGAAGGCAGATTAAGCTGACTGAGTGAAACAGAGCTCAGACAAACAAAAGAGGCCTAAAACGAACTTAAGATAACAAAAAACTTGGCACAGAAAATGAAATGAATCATTTGTAAGGTACAAAACATATTATTAATCAAACAATAGGCACAAAATGCATTATTAATTAAATGAAATGTTCGAAACTATGATTGCTGATAAAACTAGCAGATATATTCATATGGGGCTCAGCATTATCGTTGGTTTGCATAACGAGCATGTTTAAAGTAAAACAGTCACAAGAAAAATATGATGAGCATGATAAGAGATTAAAAGGTCATAATGAGTACAATAAAAGGGAAAATTAAGTTTAACTCAATCACTCCAATGGAGCTCAGGAACTTTGCACTGTAATTTCTAATGGGCAGAGCCTAAGCCTTTTGACAGAATCAAATGTTGTCATCACATTTCAAACAAATGTTCATATATCTGGATCCACAGAGGTTATGAAAGAAGTATCAATGGAAAACCCTTCAGCACAACCTATTTTTAAACTGAATTTTATAAGTCACAGTAAGTACAGTAACTATTACATTTGTAATATTTTGTAAACAACTTGCAATATCTCAAAAAACATTCAAGTTACATGCATTCTGCCAGCAGCATTTTATTCATCTAGATGGGAGCTTTCTTATGAGGTTAAGGAGTTCTGTCTGTGTTATTTGGTTGTTGCGATATTTAGAAAAATGTTATAAATTAATCTCATCAAAACAACAGTTAATATCTATTTGCCTGCACTAGACAAAGGCCAAATATTAATGCAGTTGAGTTTGCCATTGTGCAAGCTTTAAGGTGAAATCTTTTAAAACCTTTTATATAGCATGGTTTTGGAATTATTGATGCAAATATGAATAAGCAATAGTTGGCACCTACAGGCATCAGTAGGAGTTAACTGCAGATGCCCCTGGAGGCATCACTCAGATGTAATGAGTTAAAGAGCAAGGCGACTGCATGTTTTTTAGTAAAAGACTGTCTTTGTGCACAAACTACTATTTCACATTGGCTGAAGCCAGTCAAAGCATATCTCAGAGTGTGCAAAGTCTGCTGGATGCAAAGTGCAGTTATATTGCAAAGTGCAGTCAAAGTACAGCCATTTAGAAACGTTTCTTGTATACATTTATTCGTAGAGTGCCGCCATATCAAAGTGTTTCCTACACTGTACAGATTTATTACACAAAGTAAAGCCATTGTGAAAGGTTCTTGTGCTGTTTACAGTTTATTTGCAAAGTGCATTCATCTCAAAGTGTTTCTTACTCTGAATTTTTTCTACTGTGTACAGTTTATTCGCATAGTACAGCTATTTTGAAGTATTTCTTACATGTAGTTTATTGACTGTTTAGGCAGTTTTTCCATCTATTTTAAATTTCTGGTTTAAAAGCTCATGTTTGCACTTGTTTCCCCCCTTTCCTGTAACAAGTCTAATCCAGATTTTCTGTATCCAGGACTGTTTGTAGCTTCTGAGCGGTGCCAAAGTCTGCTCTTCAGTTTTTACCTTAGACCTGCTAGTTCTCTCCTCTCCTGCACTTTTACAAGCTTATCAGTCTAGCACTTTACCAGACTTCCTGTTGCAATTATTGTAGCATGCAAAAGTGCTGCCAGCACTAAATGTTCTACAAGGAAACAGCTCCAGTACTTATTAATACCCACCCATCCAGGCATGTCTAAATGTCACTTCCCTGTGCTTTCTCCTATTAACCTGGTGAACTTGGGCATCCTGAGACAATGTAGCAACTTCATCATGTACACTGACAACCCTCTCCTCTTACCTCCCAACATTCAGACTTGTGAGAGATGCACTTATGTATTCAAACTGGAAGCCACGCACTCTGCAGCCAAAACAAGAATAGCTGGTCAAGAGGAAAAAGTCAACACTTTCACCACACCACATGGAACACATAGCCCTCCAGAACACACACCAGCACTGCTTTCACATAAAAATACAGACCACACACCCACCTTTGTGGAGGCTCTCAAAAATCTACCCAAACAGCAGAGACCTCCAATGCAGAAATGAACTTGACCACCACAACACAACACTAATCACGAGACACATAACTCTTCTAAACAGTGTGCCACTCAACCAAATCCTGTAAGGCAGAACAACATGCCCAACACACTAGTCATAGGTGACTCAATAGTGAGGCACACTGATGTCTCACTCACTAGGCTGAATAAGGAGAAAGTAACAGTCAGCTGCCTGTCAGGTGCCAGGATCTGCCACATAACGCATGCACTCAGGTCCCTCAACAACGTGCACAAGTATGACTCTGTCATTGTACATGTGGGTGTGAATGACCTGAGACGTATATCCCTGGACTACATGAAAAGAGACATGGAAGAGCTCTCGGATTATTTAGCCCATGTGGATATGACCCCAGCCCTGGGCAACAAAAATGATCAATTTCAACAATTGGCTAAGCTTCTAATGTCATTCTAAGGGGATCCAGTATCAGTCTGCCTGGGATGACATGATTAACAGACCTTGATGCTTTGCCAGAGATGGCCTGCATCTGTCATCCCTGGGCTTCCGAATACTGGCCAAGGCTCTTGCCACCTCTATAGTGCCTTTTTTAGGTGCTGTTCCAAAGACCAAATTACCACTGTAACAGCTACAAACAAATGCAATCTGAGGGTCATGCTGCTCAACGCTAGAAGTCTAAATCTGAAAATGCACTCACTCAAAACACTCCTTAAAATGGAGAACATCAACATTTGTGCTGTAACAGAGACCTGGTTCAAGGCAGCAGAAAGCACCCCTGCACTACTAGGCTATAACTCATTCCACACCTTTCAGCCCCAGAACTTGGACCAAAGCTTCAAAGGTGGTGGTGTTTCCATATTTATAAAGACTCTGCACACCTCCAGACCATAGCCCAACATAATGCATCAAAGATACTTCAGGTGCAGCTAACATTGGGTAAGACAGCGATTCAGATCGTAGCCTCCTATAGGTTCTCAACAATGTCCCAAGACTCACACTCTATGCCCCTAAGCACACTGGAAAATATTAGGGTCCAACTTAACACTCTCATACTGGGTGACTTCAACTACCCCTCCATTAACTGGGAAAACTACTCATGTACCAATACACTTATCCAAAGTTTCCTGGAATTCATTAATTCAAATGCCCTGGACCAGCTCGTTCTTACCCCCACTAGAGGTAGCAACATCCTTGACTTGGTCATTATTAAAATGGGTGACCATTGCTCTACACCAATAGTTAACTTCTCCCTGGTTAGATCAGACCACAAACTAGTCACCCTAGAAATCCACATCCCACCCACCAACCCACAAAGATAAGCACCATGAAAAACTTCTCCAGAGCTAACTTTGGGATCCTAAAAACAGAGGTGGCTAACTTCATGGCACCCATGCAAATGGAGAATAGTTGCATGACTGACAAATCATACATCAATGCACTGTACAAACATGTACACAAATGCATGGATCTCGCCATACCCAATAGAACCAAGATGCTCTCCTCCAAAAAAAGGAAGCCAATCTGGTGGTCCCTTGCCATAAACAAACTCTACAAGAGAAGGAGGAAACTGATGCAGAATAAGTTGAAGTCCCAAGACTGGAAAAACGTGCTTATCAGCTTCAACAAAAAGTTGAGATCTCTCATCAAATCCTCAAAAGCTAGCTATGAAAACATAATTGTAGCAGATAGTAAAGACACCCACAAAGACATAGTAAAGACATAGTTATATAAAGAATCTCCATGGCAACACCCAGATTTGCTCTGAGCTGCTGCACAATGGTACCTCCTATACCAAGCCAACAGATATTGCCAATATACTGACTGACAGATTCAGTGCCAACTTTACCCTTCTCTCCCCCCAAAGGACAATCACAATACCATTAGATTGCCAGGCACCCAGTATTACTGCTGCACAGGTTAAAACAGCACTGTCCAAGCCCAAGAATACAGCTTCCATGGGACCTGACAATATCCCTGACTGTGTTCTACATGAACTACAGAGTGAACTGGCACCTCACCTGTGTGCCCTGTTCAATCACAGCCTCACCTCGGGCTTTGTCCCCAGCGAATGGCGCACTGCTACAGTCATCCCTCTCCACAAAGGAGGAGTGACTACTGACCCCAGGAACTATCGCTCCATTAGCCTGATGAGTCTGATATGTAAAGCTATGGAACACATCATCATGGACTTAATAAACAAGGATATAGGGAATCTCCAAACTCTGGATTCTGCACAGTTTGGTTTTGTGAAGGATAGATCATGCCTGCTCAACTTATTCGACTTCTTTGAGTCAGTCACCAGAGCTGTGGATGAAGGCAAGGTGGTTCATACAGCCTACCTTGATCTGGCCAAAGAGTTTTATACCATTTCCCATTCAGGAATCATAGAAAAACTCACTAGGCTAGGTATCAACCCCTATATCACTAGGTGGGTTGCAAACTGGCTCACAGATAGAACCCACAGTGTGAAAGTAGTGGACTTCAAGTCAGACTTCAAACCAGTCATGAGTGGAGTCCCACAGGGTTCGGTCCTGGGTCCTCTCCTGTTTGGAATCTACTTCTTTGAAGTCCAGGTCAAAACAAAGGGTCTCTGGCTGACCAAGTTTGCAGATGATTGCAAATTGGGAGCTATTATTAACTCCCCAAGTGATGTTGACATCCTACAGAAAGGCCACACTGAGACCAACGACTGGTGTCAGAACCATGTCCTTAAGCTCAATGCCAAAAAATGTGTCATCATCCCCTTTGGGAAAAACCCGGTTCACAAGAATTACCACATCGATGGTAGTCCACTGAACACAGAATATGTTCTAAGAGATCTGGGAACACAGGTTGACAGCAGCCTCTCTTTTGACCACCACATTGCCATTGTGGTCAGATAGTCCTTCTATATGGCACATCTCATTACTAAGGATTTTGCATCCAGGATGAAGGAGGTTATTATTTCCCTCTACTCTTCCCTCATTAGGCCAATCATCGAGTACAATGCCCTATTTTACATGCACCTCACTAGACACCTGTGGCAACTAGAGAGGCCACAAAAGTACCTCACAAAGAGGATCCTAGGCCTTAAACACTTTTACTATATGGACAGACTCAAAAAACTCCAACAATTCTCTGTCCCATGTCGCCCTCTTAGATGTGATCTCTGCTTGACATGCAAAGCCATGTCTGATCCAGCTCTGTTAGAAATGCTACATCTAAAGAAATCCCAATCCCTCTGCACCACACACTCCAGTGACCTCAACCTCATTACCACAATCAACAGAATGTGCTGGAGCGACAGGTTCATAACCCAGGGACTGCCCTTGCTATGGAATAGACTTCCCATACATGTCAAATAGAGCACCTTACTGGCCCTCTTCAAGAGAAACCTTGATAAGTGGATGGGAAATAGAAAATTCACCCCAGGGATCACACCAGTGGGTCTATTTGACAGAGGCACTGGGAACTAAGGTTGGGTGGCACAATGTCAGGGTAATCCTATGGGCTAGGTTTGTTAAGGCTCCAGGGCCATTAGTCTAGTACACACCTATGAACCTATGAGAAGTAGTAGTTTGACAAAGAACAGTGATTTCAGAGTGTTTGTGTGCTATAGAGATTTATTAGGTAAAGTGCAGTTATTGCAAAGTGTTTGTTGTGGTACTGGGCATAATTACAAGTACTAGCATAAAGTCCTGGCATATATATTTATGTGTGTATGTTTGTACATAATTTCTAGCACCTTCACTACTGTTTGTTGATATGGCAGAGGCATTTCCAGACCCAACCCCCTTGTATTTGATCATAATATAGAAGAGAATTGGAAAGTATTTGAGCAGGAATACAATACTTTCATACAGGCAGCTTTTTCTGGCAAAGATGCATGTACGAAGGCATTCATTTTGCTTAACTTAGCTAGCTCAGTGGCTATTGAAAGAGAGCATTAATTTGTGTATGCACCAGCAATATATGCAGGAGAGGGGAAAAACTGCCATATTATGGTACCAGCTGAATCACAAGAGGACCCTGAGTGCTTTAAACATAAATTTAATGAAATATGCAACAACAGACAAATGTTACATTAGAGAAGCACTTATTTTATGCAAGAATCCAAAAGCCAGGTGAAACTTTTGCAGCTTATATCACTAAATTGAGAAATAAGGCCAAAACATGCAGATTTGGTGACTTGAAAGATGAGTTAATAAAGGGCAGACTTGTATGTGATGTTAATAGTGCTGCAGTGATAAAGATTTTGCTTTATGACAGTGATTTAACATTGAATAAAGCCATAGAGATTTGTCAAATCCATGAGCTCACAGGAAAGGGACACAAGCATGCTTGCAAGTGATAAGAGCATGGTTTCAGCAGGCTCAAGAGCAAGCATAGGCAACATGCAGTACATGGCAAGCAGAAACAGCTCTAAGCACATGCCAGCTGCAACCCCTGCTGGTCTACCTGGGAAACCCTGTAGCTTTTTAGCAATTTCCATGACTAGCTCAGTAAAAAGGGCATGCTTAGTGCAGTATAAGAGTGACTCAGCAAAACCCAAGTCAAGTCTTATTGTTAACTGTCATAATTGTGGTGCCAATCATGATTCCAAAAGAGACAAGTGCTTAGCATTTGGTCAGCAATCCTGAAAGTGTTAAAAATGGAACCATTTCAAAAGTTTTGTAAGTCAAGTAAGCCTCATTCAGTTATTAATAAAAGTCACTCAAAAAAGCAAGCTGATCATGTAGAAAGCTGCAACCCTACTTTCCATGTAGATGGTATATCAGTGGTCAGTGAGAAGGTTAATACAGTAGATTTGTTGGCAAATAATAAAATATTTTGTACTGTCCTGATTAATGGTAAATCCAGACAGCTCAAAGTAGACACTGGTTCAAAGTGTAATGTAATGTCAGCAGAAATATTTGCTATAGTGCGGGCTGATGAGCAGCTTTATTTGGCTAGTTGTGTGAAGCTTGTTGCTTATGGAAGTGAAGAGATTCAAACCAAAGAATCAATAGTGCTTTCATGCTATTTGGCTGACAACAGTTACAGCTTGCATTTTATGTGCTCAGAAGACCTGTGCAGTCATTATTAGGTCTCAGAGACAGTTTGAGAATAAAACTGCTTTCTTTTACTCAAGTCAATCATATAAGCACATGTCCCAGTTCCAGTTTCAGTGATGCTGTTTTCTCAGAGTATGCTGATGTTTTTGACGACAAGCTAGGTGAACTTCCAGTTGTGTACTCCATGAAAGCAGACCCAGAGGTCAGTCCAGTGGTCAGACCATCAAGAAGAGTTCCATTAGCTATGCAGAACAAAGTCAAGGTCCAGTTAGACAAAATGGTGCAGCAAGGTGTGATTTGTCCAGTCACAGAACCAACTGAGTGGGTGACTTCCATAGTAACTGCTCATAAAAAAATTCAGATGAAGTCAGAATATGTACTGACCCAAGAGACTTGAACAAGGCATTGAAAAGACCTCAGCATCCTATGCATACAGTCAAGGAAACTGCCACCCTCATGCCAAATGCCATTGTTTTATTCTGTCTAAGATGTGAAGAGTTCATTTTGAAAAGTAATGCTTGATCAGAAATCCTCACTACTGACTACATTAAGTACCCCATTTGGTAGATACAGATTCCTCAGGATGCGTTTTAGAATAAATTCTGCCAGTGAATTCTTTCAGCATGCAATGGAGCAATTTTTTTCAGGCTACCCATGTGCAATAATAATTGATTTACTGGTTGGAGGTAATGGTGAAGCATAGCTCACAGAAACCTCAGAAAAGTCCTGGATAGAGCATGTGAAGTGAATTTAAAGCTCAATCCTCTGAAATGCAAATTCAGACTACCAGATTTTACTTATGTAGGTCATTTATTTACCAGTACAGGCTTATGATCAAACCCTTCTAAACAAGCAGCCATTCTTGAGATGCCAGCTCCAGACAATGTCCAAGCCCTACAGCATTTTCTTGGTATGGTTAACTATTTGGGCAAATTTATCCCTGACTTTAGTGAGTTATCAGTGCCTTTAACTTGTTACATCTGAGTGATGACTTCAGGTGCATCTACGGTTAACTCCTACTGACACCTCTAGGCATCAAATATTGTTTGTTCATATTTGCATCAATAATTCCAAAACCATGCTATGCACAAGGTTTTAAAAGATTTTATCTTAAAGCTTGCACAATGGCAAACTCAACTTCATTAATATTTGACCTCTATCTAGTCCAAGTAAATAGATATTAACTGTTGTTTTTATGATATTAATTTATACAGAGATACTTTTCACACTTTTCTAAATATCTCAACAACCAGGTAAGAAGGACAGAACTACTTAGCCGCATATGAAAGCTCTCTGTCAGATTAATAAAATTCTGCTGACTGTATGTGCGTAATGTGAGTGGTTGCTGAGATTTTATAAGTTATTTACAAAATATTACAAATGTAATAGTTAATGTGTTTACAGTGACGTATAAAGTTCAGTTTAAGATCAAGAACCTAAAGAATATTACCACTATAAAAATAGTTTGTGCTGAAGTGTTTGCCATTTACACTTCTTTCTTAATTCTTATGGTTCCAGAGATATGAACATTTGTTTGAAATTTGAGGACATAATTTGATTCTGTGAACAGGCTTAGACTCCACCCATTGGAGATTATAGTGCAAACTTCCTGAGCTCCATTGCAGTGAATGAGTTAAAAGAGCTGACATGCAAAAATGTTACAGGGTCATGGTTAAAACAACACCAGAGAGCATTTGATAACCTCGAACAGCAAATTGCCAACCTACCTACATTAAGGTACTATGATGCTTGCAATAAATAAATGATATCATGCTGAAGGGGGTGTTGCACTCAATAACTGGCCTTATAAGGGAAAAATACAGGGATGTTGTGACCTCCTTTTCCCTAGATGAGATGCCCTTACTTATGAGGTGGGCCATGTAGAAAGCATTCCGTACAACAGAAGCAAGATGTTGGTCAAAAGTCAAGTTGTTATCAACCTGGATACCCAAATCCCTAATGACTGATTGCATGCTTAGGATGTTTATATTAATGTAATAATTTGTGGAGATGGCACTCTCCCCAAAGAAAATGATGATGTATTTTTTGTAATTCAGCTTGAGGCCATGTTTCTGGCACCAGTCATTTGTTTGGATGATACCCTCTAGGCGAATGTCTGCATCACTTGGGGAATTGATGACTGTGCCCAGCTTGCAGTTATCTGCAGACTTGGTCAGCCATAGCCCACTGGTACTGGCCTGCACCTCAGAGAAGTATATCCCAAATAACAGAGTCCCCAGAACGAATCCTGGGGGTATGACCATCGTTACAGGATTACTGCTTGAGTTCCTTCCCATATTTTGATTAGGTGGGTTCTATCATTGTTCCAGTTTGCTACCCATCTTGTAAAATATGGAATGATGCCTAGTTGAGAGAGTTTATCTTTTATGCCCAGATGCACATGCAGCAGCAGGAGAGACCACAGAGGTTCCTCACCAAAAGAATGCAGGGCCTCAAACATCTACCTTACATAAATAGGCTTAAAGCCCTGTCCCTCTACTCAGTTTCATGCAGACTCCTCATAGGTAATCTCTGTCTGGCATACAAAGTAATCTCAGACCCACCCTGATGGGACTGCTGCATATCCATAAGTCAAGCTCTGCTCAAGTAACCTGCACACGTGAGCTCAACCTGGTCTGTGACATCAATAGGACTTGTTGGCAGGACAGATTTTTGTCCAAGAGACTCCCCCATCTGTGAAATAGACTATTTCTCTCCATATCAAGCAGAGCATCTCATTATCCCTTTTTAAGCACAACCTGCATAACTGGATGGGAAACAGAAAATACACCTCTAGAATTCTTCCTGTGTCTCTGCTGGAGATGGCCCTTGGGTGCTGACTTGTCTAAACATGGGCTAAACACTTGGAGAGACTTTCAAGGGACTCAGGGCTAATAGCCTAGTAACTTCCTATAATCCTATGATTCTATAATCCTATGTTCACAAACCATTAGTTCTTACCTGTGATGCTTCAAAGTTCGGTCTTGGTGCAGTTATTCTTCAAGAGGACAGACCTGTTGCCTATGCATCTAGAACACTTACACAAACTTAAAATGCAGTATGCTCCAACTGAGAAGGAATTTTTGGCACTTGCGTTTGCATGTTTGAAGTTCCATGATTCTATTAATGGCCGAGGTATCCATATGGAAACTGACCATCAACCTCTAATCACTATTTTAAAGAACCCTATGCATGAGCTCTAGCAAGACTAAAAGAAAGATGCTCAAATTGCAAAAGTATCATTTGAAAATGGTCTATATAAAAGGCAAACTTCTTTATCTGGCTGATACCTTATCCAGATCACCCAGAAATACCATGGAGCAGCTTGGTGCAGAAAATGTTGACTTTGATGTCATGGAAGTGCGTACTTTTTCTACCACAAGACTTGACGAGCTAAGAAATCATACAAAGACTGATGCAATTTTGCAAAAGTTCAACCACTTCATCAATGCTGGATGGCCGTTAAAGCAATCCTGTGTAATGCCAGATGTACAACCTTATTTTCCATACAGATGAGATGCTGATGGAAGATTGTATTATTTTCAAAGGTCCAAATGTTATTGTTTCTACCTCCTTACAACATGAAAACATTCAGGTTTTGCATCCTGGCCACCCAGCTTACAATTATAACAAAAGATGAGAGGACTAGTATTTTGGCCTTGTCTATCAAAAGACACTGACAAAGTGCTTTCTTCTTGTTCAGTGTGCAACAGTACTAAACCATATTTTCGAAAAGAGACACTTCAGCTAAGCCAAATTCTTGAACTACCTTGGTCAACAGTAGACACTGACATATTTGAGTGGAACAATCAGCATTACTTACTGTTGGTAGACTCTTATTCAAACTGGTTTGAAATCATTTTGCTACCTAACCTAACATCCAGTGCTGTTATTACTAAGATGAAATGTCATTTCTCAGTCCATAGTAGTCCACACAAAGTTATTTCTGACAACAGTACTAGGTTTACCAGTCAATTGTTAAAGAGATATGCAAAAGAGTGCAACTTTATCCATGTTACCAGTAATCCTGAATATCCACAGTGAAACGGCCTTGCAGAACATGCAGTACAGAGTGCAAAGCAATTATTAGAGAGGTCAAAGCATGACAATACTGATATCTTCTTTAATTTACTTAATCTCAGAAATTAATAAAATTCTGCTGACTGTATGTGCGTAATGTGAGTGGTTGCTGTGACAACCTACTTGGCTCGCATGCTCAGAGACTTCTATCTAGGCAAACCAGAACAACCTTGCCTATTAGCTCTAGTTTGTTGGTGCTTAATGCTAAAAACAACAGAGCAATCAAAGCCCAGCTTTTTAAGAAGTGTTCTTTTCAGAAGTCCAGCTATGATAAAATGAGCAGATTTCTTTGTCTGTAAAAAAAAGGAGAAACATTGAGGATGCAAACAGCAAAAGGCTTTGATCAAATTGGTCAAGTGAGAGGTATATGTGCTGAAATGAGACCCTACATAGTGGAATCTGAGGGTATAGAATACAGGAGAAACCGCAGACATCTTCTTCCTGTATCAGAAATGATATGGAAGCATCATACCTGTGATACAGACAATAGATCTCAGAGCAGCTCTGACAATGTTCATACCAAAGAACATGTCTCAGTATCAATTCCCATTCCTGATGATGTCCCAGTTATCCCAAAAGTTGAACATTCCTTGAAGACAGTCTCCATTGCTAGATCCAATTCTGACTTTTATGTTACATGATCAGATCATATTTCTAGACCTAGTGTAAAATACACAGCAACCTGGACATGATTGTTTTATATGTATCTGATTTTGTATGATCGCATGTCAAATAATGAATTATGTATAACTGCATGTCAAAAGATCATTTCTGTATATTGCATGTCATTTAATATTGTCATTTACTATATAATCTATTTTTCAAAGAAGGAGGATGTAGAACAGATTGTGTGTATGTACCTTTAAGAAGCATTTCCAGATGTAAGCATGTGCATATAAATAGTGAGCACGTGCAGGCAGCAGTGCCATTTTGAGAGAACAGCGAGAGTGTTAACATGTATGAGTGCAGTAGTCAGTCTGTTTATAAGTTTATTTAAGTTTAAGATACAAAGCCTCATTTCTGAGTGCTTGTGTATAATAAAGCTGCTTGAACTGAACCCACAACCACTTGTCTGTTTTATCCTGACTGGATGAGTGACAGGTGTCAGTACTTATTCTGAATTTGTCATTAAAAAATGTTAACTGGATTTTAACCCTCCATTATGTGGCCTCATTTCCTAAGCTTACTTCACTTGCACCTTGTGCCACAGACATAGTTAATTAGTTAAAAATTCTTCCCTCAGTGCTTTCCAGAGTGCTGACAAAAGCACACTGGCACCAGTCTCAATTGTGCTATGGATGGCTTTCCAAATTAAAGTTTTAAGTTTTTACCTTAGGAAATGAACTCTTGTTCACGGCTGGAGACTGCTGCCAGTCAAGAATGTGCAATGCCAAAAGGTGTTAAATGATGAAGAAACAAATAAATTAATAAAACAAATATACAACAAAATAAGCATTATGAAACCAATAATTAAAATGTACATTGCTGATATCATCTCTACTTTGTTGACTTTCAACATGAATATATGCTACTTAAACATCAGTACCTTCACAGAAAAAGCACGCTCATGGGATGTGAAATATCCATCCAGTGAATTACCAGCACACAAATGAGCTACAGGTGGGTGGTCCTGCTAACAATTTGCCACTGACCAAAAATTAGGAGATCATGCCCACTGTCATAGATCCCAGGCACCTCTGCAGAGAGTTCACGTAGAATCTTTGATGTTTTTTCTGATGTGGAGGCCAATCCAAGTGTGTCTACTGCAGAACTCCCAGGTATGCAATACAATTAAATAATTCACGCTCACTTCTTTTGTGTAGGTAAGTAACTTGTATTGTGATAGGGCTGTTTGGATCCAGAAAGCTTCATACTGTTATCTGCTTGTGAACCATGTATCTAGATTCACAACTGACTTAATGCAAAGGATTGCTGCTGTTTTTTTTACAAAATACTGTATTTCACTATTTTCTGCAGATACAGACATATAGTAGGAAGAAAAAATAGATTACATATAAGGAAGATCTAGGATTGTATCATAGGTTCATAGGTTCATAGGTTCATAGGTGGGTACTAAGCTATCTGCCCAAAGGCATTTATAACCCTAGCCAGAATGTGTTGGCTTTCACTGTCCACTTAGATTAGTTCCCTGTGCCTCTGTCCAGCAGAGCTACTGAAGTGATCCCCAAGGTAAAATTTCTGTTTCCCATCCACTCATCAAGGTTTCTTTTGAAGAGTGTTAGTGAGGAACTCTGCCTAATGTAGATTGGATTCTTGTTCCAAAGCATGGGAAGTCTCTGGGATAGGAATCTATCCCTCCAGCACGTGCTATTTATTGCTGTGGTGAGGTTTAGATCCCTAGAGCATGTAGCTTGAGGGGATAAGGTTTTCTTTAGGTGGAGCATTTCCATCAATTCTGGGTTGGACATGGCCTTGTATGTCAGGCAGCAATCACCTCTGAGTAGGCGGTATGCAACCAAGTACAACTGAAGTTTCTTCAGTCGAGCTGCATATGGCATCTGTTTGAGGTCATTGATCCTCTTGGTGAGATACTTCTATGGTCTTTCCAGCTGTTGCAGGTGTCTTGTAAGGTACATCCTAAATGGGGCGTTGTACTCTAAGATGGGTCTGATGAGTGATGAGTAGAGGGGCACAATTACCTCTTTTGATCTGGATGCGAACCCTTTTGTGATTAGGTGGGCCGTGTAAAAGGATTTTCTAACCACTTGGGCAATGTGATTAGCAAAGGTGAGATTACTATTTACTTGGGTCCCCAGACCCCTTATTATGTCTTCCATATTTAGGGGACTACCACCTATGTGGTAGTTTGTGGGTATTTTGTTTTTTCCAAAGAGGATGACTATGCACTTTTTGGCATTTAGCTTGAGGCCATGATTTTGACACCAGGTATCCATCTCAGTGAGACCCTTTTGGAAGATGTCTGTGTCAGCCGGAGAGTCAATTATAGACCCTAGTTTGCAGTCGTCTGTGAACTTGGTCAGTCATAGTCCTCCTGTGCTTGCCTGTACCTCTGAGAAGTATATGCCGAACAGGAGGGGTCCTAGGACTGAGCCCTGGGGAACACCACTTGTAATCAGTTTAGAGACGGACCTAGCTCCCAAAACTCTCATCATGTGGGTTCTGTCCATGAGCCAGTTGGCAACCCATCTTGTGACGTAGGGGTTTATGTTCAAGCTGGTGATCTTGTCTATAATACCAGAACAGGGAATGGTGTTGAAGGCCTTAGCGAGGTCTAGGTAGGCTGTGTGTACCACGTTTCCCTCATCTATATCCTTGGTAACTGTCTCAAAGAAGTCCAACAGGTTTAGGAGGCATGATCTGCTCTTAACAATGCCAAAATGGGTAGTGTCCAGTGTTTGGAGGTTCCCAATGTCTCTGTTAATGAGTTCCATGATGATGTACTCCATAGCCTTTCAGACCAAGCTAGTCAGGCTTATAGGGTGATAGTTCCCAGGGTCTCTTGTGGCTCCACCTTTGTGGAGCAGAATAACCGTTGCTTTGCGCCACTCTATGGGTATGTAGCCTGTGGAGAGGCTGAGTTTAAACAGTGTGTTTAGGTGAGGGGTTAGTTCATCTTTGAGCTCATGTAGGATGCAGCCTGGGACACCGTCCAGTCCCATTGATGCTGAGTTTTTGGCTTTGGAGGGGGGCTATGGGTCCTTTTGGGGTGAGAGGGGGGGGTGAAGTTTCCACTGAATCTGTCTGCCAGGATGTTGGCGATATCAATCAGTTCAGTATATTTTGTGCCATTCTGCACTAACTCCGAGCAGATCTGAGAATTGCCACTTAGATTCTTGACATAGCTAAAGAATGCCTTGTGGTTATCTTTGGAGTCCTTGGCAATTTTTCTTTCAAAGCTCGCCTTGGATGATTTTATGAGGGATCGTAGTTTTTTACTGATACTGATCAGGGATGTCTTCCCTTCTTGGGATTTTACTCTTTTCTGTACTAGTTTCCTCCTTCTATTGTATAGCTTGTTTATGGCAGGAGACCACCAGACTGGTTTCCGTTCTTGGAAGAGTGAGTCTTGGTTTTGCTTGGGATGGCACGATCCATGCATTCTTGCAGCTGCCTGTAGAATGCATTAGTAAAGGATTTTGCAGCTTGGACAGTGTTATCCTTCAGCATGGGGGCTTTGAAACTTTCCACCTCAGTTTAAGTAACGTGAAGTTTGCTTTTGAAAATTTTTCCATGGTGGCTTTCTTGTACAGGGGTGGGGGCAGAATATGGATATCCAAAGTGATTTGTTTATTGTCAGATCTTACCAGCGAGGGGTTGACCTCTGGTGTGGAACACTGGTCGCCCATGTTGGGGATGACAAGGTCCAATATGTTGTCACCTCTGGTGGGAGTGTTGACCAGTTGAACCAGGGTGTTTGAGTTTATAAATTCTAGGAAAAGTTGGGCAAGTGAGTTAGTACTTGAGTAGTTCTCCCAGTTAATGTTTGGGTAATTGAAATCACCCAATATTAGGGTGTTTGGTAGGACCTTTATGTTTCCCAGTGTTTTCAGAAATGTGGAATGGGGGTCATGGGACATGGTGGGTGATCTGTAGCAAGCTACAATTTGAATTGCAGTTTTGCCTATTGTTAGTTGAATGTGGATGATCTCTGAAGCATCATGTTGTGCCACTAACCTGGAGGTGTGGGTATCCTTGATGAATATGGATACACCCCCGCCTTTTGTATTTTGGTTTGGGTTCTGTGGCCGAAATGTATGGTATGAGTTGTAGCCTGGTAGTGCTGAGGTACTCTCTGGACCCTTAAACCAGGTTTCTGTTACTGCACATATATCGATTTTCTCCATACTGAGGAGTGCCTCGAGTGCATGCATTTTCAGGTTTAGATTTCTGGCATTGAGGAGCATTACCCTCAGTTTTTTGTTACTTGTGCTATTTACGGCAGTGGGTATGTCTTTTGAGCCTTGCCAAAAAAAAAAGGCACTATGGGGGTGGCAAGAGCCTTGGCAAGTATTCGAAAGCCTAAGGGTGACAGGTGCAAGCCATGTCTAGTGAAGCAGTGTGGCTTGTGAGGCATGTCATCCTAGGCAGACAGACACTGCATCCCCTTTGAATGACACCAGAAACTTAGCCAATTGTTGAAATCGAGAATTTTTTCTTTATACCGTGGTATCATTCTTGGTGAGGGCAGGATGCTACTCAGGTTCAGGGTCATACCGGCCTGGGCCACATGATCAGAGAGCTCTTCCATGTCTCTTTTCATGTAGTCCAGGGAGGTATGGCTCAGGTCATTCACATCAACATGGACAATGACAGAGTCATATTTGTACTTGTTCTGGAGTGACCTGAGTGCTTGTGTTATGTGGTGGATCCTGGCACCTGACAGGCAGCTAACAGTAACTTTCTCCTTATTCAGCCTAATGAGTGAGACGTCAGTGTGCCTGACTATAGAGTCAACTATTACTAGTATGTTGGGTATGTTATTTTGCCTTAAGAGCTGTGATTGCATGGCACACTGGTTTTGTGATGTATGTGTTTCATGGTTTATGTTGGGGGGTGGAGGTTGCTTGGATGTTTGCTTTGGAGGTCTCTGTTGGTTTTGCAGATTTTTATTTAGAGCCTCTGAGTATGTTTCCATGTATTTATGTGTGTTTTTTTCCGGTGCTGGTATAATGGGTCTATGTAAGACTGGTGGTGTGATGCAAGTAGTTCCCTTCTCCTCTTAACTGTCTGATCCAGTCTTGGGTTGAGAGAGCTTAGCCTCTAGTTTGGCTGTATAACTGTATCTCTCACATGTATTAGAGTTTGGTGGTAGGAGGAGGGGTTGTCTGTGTAAATGAGGCAGTTGTAACATTGCCTCAAAATGCCCAGATTCACCAGTTGGACTGGAGAGTACACCTGAAATTGCCATTTGGACATGCCTGAATAGGTACAGTGAACTGTTTTACTGGATGGCTGGTAAGGTCGAATAGAGAGCCTTGTCCTTCTGTACAGTACAGGAGGGTCTAGTTCTAGGGTTTATAAGTGCTTGCTATAAGTTTTGCGCAAGTGCCGGGCTGAGAAATGAATGGCTAGAGTGCTTAAGTTGAAAGTTTGTCTAGTTCCAAGGGAAAAATTGAAGAGGAGACTTTGTAGCACTGGGAATAGTTTTAAACCTAGCTAACCGGCACTGCCCGGTGTGCAAAACTGGGTAAATATGGTATTTATAGCAGGGAAATGAAGGAGATAGAAATTAGCCCAAAATGGCCAATAAACTACTAATTTCTGGGCTGAAACCACTCCTCCAGGGACAGAGGCTGCTCAAAGTTCCCCTCTCTCACAGGTGAACAGAGAAACTTCCTTCTATCCAAGTAAGGTATGGGCAAACAGAGATTTGTAACACAGCCCTGAATTCAGCACTAACCTGAAAAATGGACTATACTAGCTTAGAAAGGTGGGAAACAAGTATATACATTTTTTTTCAGAAAATAAAGCAGATGCACTGAAAAAAAAAACAGGTTAAAAGCACAGAAAAGGATAGTTATTGTTATATATCACAGATCAGAGTTGTAGTCAATGCCTCTAGTAATAAAGTAGGAAGAAACACAAATACAGTAAAAGCAGATGAATAAAGTACAATTTATATATATATATATATATATATATATATATATATATATATATATATATATATATATATACATAGAAAACAATAGAAAACAAACTTATTCAAACAAGTTACCCACTTAACCAGAAAAAAGCTCAAAACTGTGCCTTGTTCCAGCAGTCTTTAATCAGATAAGTTCTAACTGCACACCCCTGCTTACTAGAGTGCAGGGGAACCTTCTCCAAAAAAGATGGCCTGGATCAGTGCTCAAGTTATACAAACAAAGCTAGATTCAGCAGGCCTGAATCTGGTCTATGCTACAGCAACAAGCACACCAATTTCAGAAAGAAACAGTTCAAATAAGCAGTCACAATAAGCCTGTGACCAGAAATTCCCAGCTCAGAAGTGCAGCATCCAGCCTCTCCTCCCACAAGAGTGCAGACCACAAACCTTCTTAATGTAGAATAACTGGCCTGAAGCCCAAGTGCTTAAGCCAGAACTAATACACTTTTAGAATAGCAGACACTGGGCCTTCAATCAGCAATTCCCAGCTTAGAAGGATGTAAGCTACCTATCCTGCCACAACAGTGCAGACCACAAACCTTCTTAATGTAAAACAGCCTGTATGAAGCCCAAGTGGTTAAACCAAAAGACTTAGAATAACAATTACAATTTAATCAGGCTACGACCAAACAGTAATAAATGCAGCAGAATAAATAAAATTGAGTACTTTTAAGAAAAGCAAAATAAAGTAGAAGGAAACACAAATACAGTAAACGCAAATGAATAATGTGCAAACATTTTTTATTTTTTATTTTTTTAGGTGCAAGAAGAGAGGAAGAAAGAACCTAAGTGGGCTGGCCTTCACAAATCTTCTCTCTGTATTAAGTAGAGTGAACACTAAACTCAGAATATGATCTCACTGTACTCAGTTAAGTGAACAAATGAGATGGACCCAGGAGGAGTGTTCTAATACAGACTTACATGGGGAGCGGGCAATTCCAGATCCACCAACAATAATACCAACACAAGAACAGGGAGGGAGGGTGGGGAACTAACTGCAGAGAGACAGACAGCACACTGTTCAGAAACACACAATTAGGAAACAGAAAAAAATGAAAAATTAAAACTGCAAGTTTGTACTTAACAAAAGACTAAAATTCACTACTGCAAGTTTCACTATGTTTCAGCTTGTAATGCAGATGTTTGTAACCGGGCAATTCAATTTACATTAAATGTGCAACAGAAAACAAGCTCTGAAATCTGTCCATTGTACTTTACCAGTAGATGTGTGGATAAATGTAATCTTAGCAACAGTTAAGGTGGCAGTTTCTCTCAGACTATAAAACAGATATTTGCCACACTGTATCTCTTATCTTCCCTTTATTTTGTGAGCAGCATTCTCCTATCTATGATTTTCTAGCAAAATGCTATATCATTTAACTTGCTAATCATATGAGTCACAATAAGTAATACACATCCTTAGTACTACAAAAAATGTTTCTCAGAAACACAACATGTGTTCAAAGAGAAATCATAAAAATGTTAGGAAAATTGTTCTGCTAACTCAGTCAATGTAATCCCATAATTAGGTGTAAGTATCTTCTTTCTGATGGACCCTCCATAAGTGTATGTCAAGGAGAACAGACTCTGAAACAAGGATTTTTCCTGCATTCAAACTAATCATTCAGGCTTGCAAGCACACATCAAATAACACTTCTCAGTGCTCTTCATTGCAGAGGTAGGGCTTGTGCATGGAATCATGTTGATCTTTACACCATGTTTACCTTCCATGCAGTTAGTGCAGATTGTGGAATTCATGAATGCTAATGAGGTGACTCCTCATTTGCGTATTCACTGCGCTCAGAGGGTTGAATCTGCACTATATAAAGGTAATTGTGTAAGTAAGGAACTTGTATTTTGATAGGGCTGTTTGGATCAAGCGAGCTCCATACTGCTATCTGCTTAGGAAACATGTTCCTGGTTTTACAACTGACTTGATGCAAAGGATTGTGTCTGTTTTTTGTTTTAGAGAATACTGTATTTCACCCTTGCTGATGGATTGCATTTTACAATACCCATTGCTTTATTTTCTGAACTGTTCATCCCTTCCTGATGTCATACCCATCCATCCATCCATCCATCCATCCATCCATCCATCCATCCATCCATCCATCCATCCACCCATCCATCCATCCATCCATACATCCAAATCTCCTTTTCTCATTTTTGTGAATGGTGTTGGGGTGTCACTTTAACAGTGACAATCATCTAGAGCCAAGGTTCACACTGCCAGGTGGCTAGCTCTGTCACAGTTCTTCCATATCACACACACTCACATCTATGATCAATTTAGAGTGTCCAATCCATCTACTGAATTTTACTGTCTTTGGAATGCTGGTGGAAACCAGAGCACCCCAAAGAAACCCACCTGAACACATGGATGTCATGCAGACTCCACAGAGAAAATGTGAATTGAACTAGAGAACCTTTTGCTGTGAGGCAACAACACTTTTCACTGTACCACTGTGCTGCCCACTGTCAAAGCCATGTATATATATATATATATATATATATATATATATATATATATATATATATATATATATGTGTGTGTGTGTGTGTGTGTGTGTGTGTGTGTGTGTGTGTGTGTGAATATATATATATATATATATATATATATATATATATATATATATATATATATATGTGTGTGTGTGTATGCATCCAATAGTTATTGCAGAAGAGTGTTATATATATTAGTTGCAAGGTCAGGGGTTTTACATTGTAGCTTTCATAATGTTTTAAGCCTGTCATGCCTGCCTGGCCTCCACACAAGTGGACATCCACCAATAGTTTTAGCCATTTGTAATGTAAAAGTATACACTGTTTTTGTTACTACTGTAATGTAGTAAAGAATTACACACCTCTCGTCCTCCTTACTTAATATGTACACTTGCTTTTCATTTCTTTTATTTTATGTTTATTTATTTATTTTTTGTGGGGATTTCTGTATCAACTTATGTGTAGTCTGAAGGAACTTTACTTTTTCAGTTATTTTGTGTATGGATGCATACATTCATACATAAATGTGTTATTAAGAATCACTTGTGACTGAATTTTTCATTTTTCAGTTCTTTTATGTTTCCCCTCTCAAAGAGCTTTGGTGTCAAAGACATCTGCACCCTATAAACTGTCATAAAGTGTTGCAAAGAATGAAGTTATTATCCAGACACAACATCGACACAGCTCACTATTCTTAGAATGAAATAAAGGTGACAAGTCCTCCCATGACCATATCTGGGAGCAGGTGGTCAAATATGTAAATGGTGTAGAAGACTATGTCTATACATATCAGAAAATCTGATAAAGAGTCAGTGACATGATAATGTACACTATATGCAGGGTTGGAGGAATTCACTGGGAATGTATATCTATGGGAGGGTGGTCCTACTAACAATTCGCCAATGACTGAAAATGAGGAGATCCTAACCACCTCTGCAGAGAGTTCATACAGAATCAGTGATGCTTTTTCTAATGTGGAGATTAATCCAAGTGTGCCTACTGCAGAACTACCAGATATTTAATACAATTAAATAATTCACACTTACTTATTTGGTGTCAGGCTTTCCCTCATTTATCCACCCACATTATGTGCCAGTGGTGATGAATATGCCCTATGCTTTGCACATTTTCTTTTACTTGTGGTTGCATATATGTCTGGGCAATTTAAATATTTAATGCACATTACTCATAAAGTCTATAGCTGTATATTTCAGACATCAGTCATGCACTGTTACTGATGTTACACCTCAGATATATTTCTTCTTAGGAACATATAACTATCTGCATATTGGACTAAGCAGTTAACTAGCTCTTTTTCTTTTACAGGTAACACACTTACCTTGGGTCTCAGGTGAGGGTGGCAGAGGATGCATATTTCCTCTAATGTGTCCTTGTAAACCTGGTATTGCTCTACAATTTCTCTGTCATGTAGTACATAATGAGTAAAATGCGGTATAAACATACTTTTTCTTGGCAGAGGTCTAGCAGCAACAGCACCTTGAATTAAATCCTGCTGTGCATATAGGTAAATGATGCCAGCAGCAACTGCTAACATTTTTTTTCTAAGTGACATCATGGCTGCATTCCAAGGAGGTTTGGATTTCAGGACAGATGGCTGCAGTATGTTTACACAATTACTTTATACCTTCTTGAAGAGGTCTGCCATGTTGGATTGGTTATTTAGCATGTAATTCAGCTATGTATGCTTTCATTAATATAGTGTGCTATTTACTCTTGCTTTTAAGCTCTACACTAAAGTGTAGAGCTGTTTAACGGACACAAAATAGCATGCTATTATTTGCAAAGCATGCCACAATGATTATATGATAGCAGCGCCTAGTGTAGGCATCCCACGGATAATAATTACTTACAGAAATGTGGGCAACACCATACTGATGTCCATTGTATGTCTCATCCATGAGTGGTCACTTGGAAGGTGCGAGGGATATTGCTTATGGGAAGAAAACCTAAAGCACCTCAGTTGGTTGCCTTAATTATAGACACTCCTGGTTGACCCTCGTCCAAGGCATGAGCAACAAATAAGGAAGTTGACTGAGTAGGGCCAATGGTCAACAGATAGCAAAGTGTCTCAACAAGAAACTTCACTCCCATCAAGTCTTCCTCTCCCTGAAGAATATAGACATTTATGAAGTAACAGAGAAATGTTATAAAGTCACAGAGAGTAGCCTGGCAGTGCAAGGTTATAATGCCTTTCACACCTTTAGATCAGCTACTGCACAGGAGTGAACTAAAGGTGGAGGAGTCTTGGTCTATATTAAAATAATCTCATATCTGGACTAGTTAAACTGTATGACCCACTGGAAGCCATACATGTGCAACTCACCATAAACAGCATCTTGTACCATATCATTACAACTTATATGTCTCTCTCCATGTCCTGGGAAACCTGTGCTACCTATCTCCATGTACTAGAGTCCCTCAACATTCAACCCAGTATGATCTTAATGGAGGATCTCAACTACCCCTCTATAGATTAGGAATCCCACAGGGGTGGCACATGGTACTGAACTGCTGTGCTGCAGCACCCTCAACTTTCTCATAAAAAAAATCAATTAAAAAAAAGTTTAATTACTATGTTCTACACACCAGTAGCAGTTTGAATTTCAAACTAGTGTGTAAAGCCGAAGATGCGATGTAACCCATAACTCAGAGCAGCATGCATGCATTCCTGAGTTCCTATTAAAAAAAAAAAAAAAAAAATATATATATATATATATATATATATATATATATATATATATATGTATATGTATATGTATAAGGTCCCTATTATTTTAGTGAACACAATGAATTGCGAACATTGTTTAGTCTAACGTCATTACGCAAAATGGCAAAAAACTGAAAGCACGGAACAGAGATTTTTTTTTATAGGGAAAAAATAACTCAGCCATTTTTGGGACTTTGCCATTTTCTTCACTGTGGTGCGATCTAGCAGTTGGTATATTTAAGTGTGGGGGGTGTGGGGTAAAGCCCCCCCCCACTTTATTTTGTGTTTTGATTTTTTTTTTTTTACAGATCAGCATAGAAAAAAAATCACTGATCCATGCGTTTGACATTTTGGGTTTTCGGTGATTGTTGTTCAATCATATAGCATTCACAATTCAGTGCGTTCGCTTATATAATATAGACTACATATATATATATATATATATATATATATATATATATATATATATATATATATATATGGGTCGACTTCTTTTGACCTAACTTTCATTTGCCTGACACTCATTTGCCTGAGACCAAATGACTGAAATTTCATTTGCCTGACACTTCATTTGCCTGACAAGTATTATTAGCAAGAAAATGGAATATGCCCCCTTTCCCACTGCAGTGCAACCCTGGAGTTAGAATATATAGTTAGGGATGGTGTGGGGGTCACAGCCCCCCACAACGGGGGGTGTGGGGGGCGAAGCCCCCATTTATTTTTCTGTTACTAAGCAATATTACATCAAAAGTTAACACTCCCCCTAACTATATATTCTAACTCCAGGGTCGCACTGCAGTGGGGAAGGGGGCATATTCCATTTTCTTGCTAATAATACTTGTCAGTCAAATGAAGTGTCAGGCAAATGAAGTGTCAAGCAAATGAAATTTCAGTCAAATGGGGACAGGAAAATGAGTGTCAGGTAAATGAAAGTTAGGTCAAAAGAAGTAGACCCATATATATATATATATATATATATATATATATATATATATATATATATATATATATATATATATATAGCTTTTTGTCTCAAGACTGTTTTTAAAACAGCCCAGATTGGGAAGATGCAGGTATAAATGAAGATACCCAGAAGTCATTGCAGTTTTAACCACAGGAAATAGTAAGCCATCAGGACTGTTAAATCAGCAGCCTGTCATTTAATATGAGTACGTA
Organism: Protopterus annectens; assembly: GCF_019279795.1. NCBI lineage: Eukaryota > Metazoa > Chordata > Ceratodontiformes > Protopteridae > Protopterus > Protopterus annectens. Next base: position 266,577,174 of record NC_056732.1, on the reverse strand, counting down.
ATGTGGCTGCTGATTAGCAGTGGCGGCTGGCGACTTCAAATTAAAGGGGAGCTGCAGGAGACAGTTGAATGGGTGGGGCCAATGGGAAGGGATGTGGCCAACTAAAAAGGAGTGGAGCTATGCTCAAAACCACAACAACTGGAACTTCAATTAAATACGCTGCCCTATGTGCCAAACCATCAGTACGAGAGTCCAATAAAGACAAAATGTAGTGTAGAAGAAAAAATATCTCAATGCATTGGCTACATGACAACTTACTTAATGTCTAGATGGAAACAAAAAGGTTTTGAGGCATGAAAAAATAAATTACTTTTTAAATACATTACTGGAATGCCAGTCAAAAGCAGTTCTAATTATAATTTATATTCAGCTTTATGAAATTACCAAGTAATATGCTGAACGTAGCAATCTCTGTGATACCCCCTGTTGTAAAAATGTTTCTTATCCAAAAAAGACCTACAGCCTGATAACAACTATCTACTTGTTTCATGGGGACGGCGTGATCAAAGTAAAAAATGAACAGCAAACAAGAAACAAGCTCAAGATAAATTGCTTAAAGGATTACTGCACAAGTTATGGACCACACATGATAGATTGGCATTCTGTTTAGTTTTTGGGTAAAGCCTGCAAAGATGACTACAAGTCTCCAACAAATGAAATGAGCTTCTGAAAATACTTTAATCCTGTCCTTTATTACAAATGCTGTCATATGCGGTGGTGGTGCTGCGGTAACGTTGTCGCCTCGCAGTAAGACATTGTCCTGTTCGATTCTCAGCTAAAGCGTCTCCTGTGTGGAGACATGCGGGAATGGATGTACCTTTGTTGAAGGTTGTGCATCAGGGCTGGCAACTCAGCACGTAAAAATCTACTGCCAATCATTAGCGGACCGGAGTTCCGCTGCGGCGACCCCTAACTGGGAAAAGCCAAAAGACACAACAACTCTCATATGCATTTCAATACCTAAGGCTTATACGTTATCTAGTTATGTAAATATTCTCTGCATGGCAACAAGAAAAAGGCATTCAATGTTGGTAATTCTTTAACAGTATGCTTATTAAAGCTTTTTGTATCTTACAATCTCCAACAAGCTTACCTGATGGTCTTTAAAACATTGCTACTTAAACACAGAGCAACAGGGTACTGCAACAGCATGCATTTTCTGAATAATAAGAAGCATAAATCAACAGAAGAAAAATATGACAGAAAACCAGAACATTCTGCAAAATCAAGGACAGATGAAATGCCACGGTCGTACCTGTGGTCTACCTTGGATGGGGGAATACTCTGCACACTTGCACTGCATAACTGCTCCTTGCTTTGCTTGGACACATCCAAAGCCACTACAGTGGGGAGTGGGGTACAACGAGTATGTCACAATTTGAAATGTCTCTGGCTGACGGTGATGGCTCATACCTCTCAACCTCAGAGCAAGAAATCTGGACAAAGCCATACATAGAAGTGGGACACAGGCCCAAAAATAAGAACAATTTTTAAATCTTGCTCTTATAAACTTAGAAAGATAATAGACTAGTAGTAGGTCTTGCATTAGTATGAATTTTCTGAAGGGTATGAAATCTGAAACTCAAATGTCTGCCATTATTTTCTAACTTCAGTCTTTAATGATTTGCCACTAATTTGCCAGAAAAATCACAATTTTATGAAAAACAGTCCAAAAATGTGATGCAAACATATAAAATTGCCACACAATACAGCTGGGAACCTTTCAAAGAGGGGACACACCTTTTTAATATAAGTACTGTTAACTTGAGCAGCTGACAAAATAAGAGCATCTACATGCATTGCTGAAATAAAAGTAATCTATAACTCTGATCATTACAATTATTTATAATTGTAAACCCTCCACGTTTTTTTTTCCAAAATTGCTATTTTGCAGAGGGATTATTAGGGGGAGAAGGCAACATATTGAGCCAAAATTTGGGGACAGTTGAGAGGTTTGGAATTATATAAAGCGATTTATTTGCATGTACCTCTCAACCTCTTAATACAGGAAATCTGGACAAGGCCAAATATATTGGGGGAACATACAAACAGTACTAAAAATTGCTCTTGTATAAAGACAGTTGATAGAATAACAGGCCTTACTTTAGCGTGCATTTTTCTGAAGGTTATGACATCTGAAACTCAATGTCAGTCATTATTTAGTGACTTCGTTCCTAAATAATTTGCCAGAAAACCACAGATTTTATGAGGAACAAACCAAAAATAAGAAGCAAAAACCTGGACAGTTGAGAGGAATAGTTCAGCTGGGGCTGTCTTTGAGTTTGCTGCCCTTCTCCCCTCACAAAATCATGGTCGAATAGAGCCCCTCCCCTGCAGCCATTCCAATGTCCCATTCCTTGGTTATTTTGCCCCATTTACCATAAACACTGTAGTGTGAATACTGCTTTACTTCTGCTATGATTTGGATTTCATTTAAAAGTTTTATTTTGCATTTTACAGCACAAACACTATCTGCTAAACAAAGCAATGCAGTCTCACAATGAAAATCGACTTAGCATTAAAACTTCTCTGCCCTTGAAACTCACATTCATTGAAACAGCATTGAAACCCACATTCAAGGAAATTGCATTTTGCCAGTGGCAGATAAAGATTAACTTTGGGCTGTTTTCAAATCATAGGCCCCTTGAACACGAAACATGCACATGCCCTTTGATATACCTTCTTGACTGTATTAAATTATATCCCTTGTACAATACAATACAGTTGCTAGAGGGCATTTTAAATGTATTGTTTTGAACGTTTTTCCAGTAAACAATGAAACAAAATGCATGCACCAATAATGACAAAACTGCCCAATTCAGAACATTTCCATCATAAAAGTCTGCTCATACTTCTACAGTCCACCAGTATCAGTAAATATGCATAACCTCTGAAGAAGTAAAAGTCATCTAAATTCCACATTAAAGAAATCTGTAACTAATGAAGAGGTTGGTACTAGCAAACAACTTTATATGTCATTATTTCATCTACAAATAAAATGCCTGTTGCCCTTGAGGAATAAATTGCCTATGTTGCATTAAAAAATGATAAGCTAGTAATATCACAACAGGAAATGGATGGCAAACTAATAGGTTCATAGTTACTAGGTATCTTTGCCAAAAAGGACTACAGCATCCACCCCCTATATAACACAGTACAGTATGTGCAATGCATCTATCTACTGTGGGAGTAGAACCCACAGCCTTCTTCATCAAAAGCAAGTACACTACCTGTTATGCTATTAACAATGCAAGCTGACTTAGCATAAGCAGCACTAAACTTCTGTTCTCCTGCAGCTCTCAGCTCCTTGTAAAATCTACTTGACAGTTGTATCTCTGAACTTTGCAGCACAAGAAGTCTGGAAAAAGCCCAAAATTTATTTGGTGGGGGGCAAAAGCCTAAAAACCAGGGACACATTTTAAACATTGCTTGCATAATGTTGGAAAGTTGCTAGAGTAAAATGCTGTGCTACTATCATATGTTTCACTGCCAAGTCTTAAACCCAGGACTTTGTGTAAAGCAGTCAGAGCAACATACCACTATGCTAAATCAGCTGTTTTGTGAAAGAGAGGAAGACAAACTTAAATGGTTACCATTTAGTGAATTAAGTTATCACCATAGCTGTCAACATCTTAGCACAAAACACCTGAACAAAGCCAATAATGGGGGAATACAGCCCCCAAACATATTCAGGAAATTCATTTCTCACCATAGCTCTCAACCTTAGCACAAAAAACCTGGACGAAGCCAATAATGGGGGGATACAGTCTCAGAAATAGGGACTAATTTCAAATACCTATGTTATAAACTTAGAAAATTGCTAGAATAAAAGGTTTCGTCTTACCACGTACTTTCTGATGAATATGAAGCCTGAAATTCAAATGCCTGTTATTTTTATTTATTTAACATTTATTAACCAGGAAAGTCTGACTTGGAACAAAGGCTAATTTTCAGCAAAGGCCCAGGGAGAAAACTGCTGACACATGTCCTTGTAAGATGGGAGAACATGCAGACTCCACACACAAAGCACCCAAGCCAAGAATCAAAACAGAAAACCTGTAGCTGTCAGGCAATAATGCTACCACTGCACTACTGACTGTAGATGGAAAAACAAACATACAGAAACCACAGATGTTATGAGGAACAGAGCAAATATGAGGCAAAGATCTGCAAACTTCTTTTACAAATGATGATGAGTAGAGAATTCAGGCCCTTGCCACCTTGCATCCAAGGTACAGGGTTCAAGCCTGCCTGAGGTATTCTCAGTATATAGTGACTAGGGCATTTTACACACAGACACACACACACACACACATACACACACACTTCTCAGCCCATAAATCCACTACATTAGTTCAGCACATCTCTGTGCCTATAAATCCACTTTCAGTAGTGTCCTCCTCTGCCCGTAAATCCACTACATTAATTCAGCGCATCTCTGTGCCTGTAAATCCACTTTCAGTAGTGTCCTCCTCAGCCTGTGCATGTCATTGGTCCTTCTGGTAGTTTTCTTAGCATGCTGATGTAGGCTGGAAGCACCAGACTGCTTACGATGCAGTCCAGTGTCATTTGTTCTGTGGATGTCATCACTGCACAGACTTCTGGGGCTGCAGGGCAGAGATGCTGTTCTCCCTTATCTGGACTGCTTGGCAGAGCAGTCTGGTGTTCTGAGAGAGTACCAGGAACTCCAAGCATGCATGCATGGAGTTTTGGGACTCATTTTATCATTCTTTTTCTTCTCCGTTCGTTCTGATTTCTCCATTTCAAGGTGGGGGGGCTGCAGTCCTGCAGTCCTATAGCACGAGACACCCCTGCTGATTAGTCCTTTTACTGTCACATTCTCTCCCTGCAATTTATCTGGATATTATTAAGTTGCAAGGGAGAGAGCAAGAGATGGAGGACTCAGAAAAAAAACTGGAAATTATTTAATCATCAACTGGAGACTCAGAACCAAACTTTAAGGTGAATGGAGCCAAGGTAGGCTATTTGTAAATTAATCCCCCACCCCAAAAACGATTAATTAATTAGATTCTTAATTTTTTTTCATGGCGGGTTCAACCAGATACTTTCTGTAATTATTTTTTTCCCTGGCTAGCTCAACCAGATACTAGTGGTCTGTGTGTTTTGGGAGCTGTTCGTGACTTTCTTTTTTTTAATATAATACACTGGCAGGGTCAATCAAATACTACTGGTCTATGTGTTTTTGGGGCTGTTGATGACTTTATTTACTTATTTATTTTTTCATATAATATCCTGGCAAGGTTAACCAGATACTAGGGAGGCAATGTGTTTTGGGGATTTTTGAAGATTTTCTTTTTTTAATATAATACACTGGTAGGACCAACCAGATACTAGTGATCTGTGTGTTTTGGGGGCTGTTGCTGACTTTTTTTAACATAATATCCTGCCAGGGTTAACCAGATACTAAGAAGGCATTGTGCTTTGAGGCTGCTTGAATATGGATATCTTTTTTTTTCTAAAAAATATCCTGACTGGGGTCAAACAGGTACTAGGTACGCAATGTGTTTCGGGGACTACTTGGGGATGAAATAAATATTTTTTTAACCTAATCTTTTTGCAAGATCAATCAAGATAGATTAGGATGGTGTGTGGATGTTTTGTTGTTGAAAACTCTAGCCTTGCATGACCAAAGTGTGCATGAGGGAACTGAAGTAAGATCATCTGCAAGCTGTCAGCTTTTGGATGCTAAAGAAATACAGTAATGTAACTGTTGTCTTCTCTTCTCATTATTTTAAGCCTTGTAGGCTCAAAGCAGATGTTATGGGTAGGCAGTCTGGCTAGTGGTTATGCCTAGTATGTGTGAATGAAATGACTGCCCTTACTGTTACTTCTGACTTGCTCTGCAAGAGTAACATGCATCTGAGTGAAGTAAGATTGACCACAAGCTCTGAACTCTTGCTATTATTTATGTGAAAAAAATATATATATTAATAACAGTGTTTTTTTATCCTTTTTAGTCTTTTAAACTCACAAGATCAAATCAGAAGGTGTGGTGCGCAATAAGGGCTGTGGCTTTGTGTAAATGAAGTAACTGGCCCCAATGTTTACTGTTGTTATAATTCCGGCTTTACAAGACTGTAATAGTTGTCTGTACTTTCAGATGAATGTAGTTTAATTATCAAATGTATGAGTCATTCTTAATGTATTATATTTCATATCTGTTCATGTATATACTTAATGTCTGCTTAAATATGTTTGTAATGTGATAGAGCTTTTCTCCCAGACATATGTAAAAAGTTTTTTTTATTTGTTTGTTTGTTTGTTGACTAAAGACAGTTGGACAAACTTGGGTAAACAAAAGTAAAATAAATAAAATGAAATGTGTATTTGTGTAAGACAAGCTGGCACATATAAGTTGTGACTAATGCTTCAGTCAAATAAATGAAATTAATGCAAGTATGTTAATTTAATCCTGGTAGGGTCAAAGCAGAATATTTTGTTCGGTAATGGACTGTTGTGGTAAAGTCAGTTGTCATACAAGCCTGTGTCAGTGTCTCTAAGAACCACTGGCACATTAGTTATTGGAATGACCTTGAATTGTAAATAATAAATTAAGACAGTACAGTGGGATTTCCAAATCTACTTGCAGTACTTTTCACTTGACATTGTACAAAATGCATATTACCGGACACAGTACAATGTATGTTTACTACATCATGTGTACTCATAACAGTTTCATGCAGTCAAGATCAACCACTTTTTTACTGTTTAGAGATGTTTAGGTTTTGTGCTTTTATAGCATAACCTAAACACCTCATTAGCTCTAAAATGTGATTTAGTCTAGTATTTGGTAAACTATTTCTAATGTGCAATAGTGATTGAACAGATATTTTATGTAACATGGTAAGCATGATTAGTGTTGATCCCACTATATCATAACTCCACCCTGTGAAGTTAACCCCATCTCTTTCTAGTTGCCCTCCCACATTGAGGTCTCTCCTGCAGCCCCTCTTTGATTTGAAGTCACCAGCTTATACCTTTTCTAATGCACAATCCCAGCAATTCATGAACATTGTTACAACCAACTCTGAAGTCCTTCCTCTGGGCCAGTAATCAAGGAGCCTCAATCCTTACTACTGACACCACTGAGTGATGTTCACTTGGAACACAAATGACTACACAGAGTATTTCCAGATGCAAGTCTCTGCACTAAGCACAATTTCACTTAAGAGCACACAGGGAGCACACTCCAGACCTGGGGAAAGACTTTCTCTCCAGGCCACAAATAAGTTTCCTTCTTTCTCTCTGCAGAAATCAGTGCTATTTATCCTTGTTCCAAGTAGCTAACACACACACTGTTTGAGATTTGATTTCCACACACACACACACACACACACACACACACACACACACACACACACACACACACACACACGTGCATGCACACACATGCACACACACACACACACACACACACACACACACACACACACACACACACACACACACACACACACACACACACACACACACACGGGAAAAAGACTGGCATAGATTTACCAGCTATGCCCCTTCTGCCCAGACTATAAAGTAGATTCACTGTCACCATCCAGCTACTTTAAGGCTCTTACCAGGGTACCCAATTACTCTAGTAAAATTAATACTATACAAATGGTAATATTTGTCCAACAGCAGGACTTTCAGATGCATGAAGGCTACAGTGACACTAAACAAATGCAATTCGCTCAAAGGCTAAACTATTTTCTAAAACACCAGTCACAATGAAAGGTATTGATATATTTAGTAATAAATAATAAACTAGAAAACATAAAAATACTGAATAACTATTTACAATAAACACCAGAGTTTCAATTTACAAAAAATATATAAACAACACAGCTGGAAAGATTACTTACTTAATAGAGCAAAGAAATGTGATGTGGGTGAGTGGTCTTTCTTGTCAGGTTTCACAAACAGACTGCCCTGAGACTTCTGTCTCATCTAGTATTAAAGCATCATTTCAGTACTGGATTACAGAATTACATCACATCTGGTCATCTGACTCTGTAGTTCCCATACTACTCCCTTTACTAGAAGCTGAACAAAAATCTTGCACATATGTGTCACAACATACACACATAGAGTTTTGCTAAGAGGAGTTACAGCATCTGGAAGCTATCAAACCATTTCAACACTTCAAACCTTCCAGGGTAGCAATTAGTCCATCACTAAGGACAGTACAGCAGGATTCCTAGTCCTTGTTTACACAGACATTGTGTCTCTGGCTGCATTCAGATCCATGAGATACAATCCTTGGCTTATACCAAGTAATTTAACTTCAAACTATTTTTCTTAAGTTAAGCTGGGCTGAGCTTAACCCCTTCCCTTCTAGCTTCCTCTGTTAACGTATATACATTTCAACAGTTACCACAATATAGCCTGACATGCTTGCATATTTATTTTCTGTCCAGCAGGGTCCACTGTTGATACATTTTTTTACACAAGCAGCTTTAAAAATACATTCTTAACACAAGCATCTGCCCAAATCAGTTTGATGCATATATGACATAAAATTCTTTACAAATCTCCAGCTAGCTATACTTGCATATGTTCCACATCCTCTGCCCTACTCCTCATGGCATAGCTGATATTACCTCACATCATCACTGCAACATCTTGGAATAGTTGGTCTATTCTTCTACCAGGGCTACAGACATCATTGACCTTGTACTCATGAAAAATGGGCAGCAATGGTCCTCACCCAGTGTGATGTCCTCACTAATCAGATCTCATTATAAGGCAGTATTGCTTTAAAACCTTTAGGAACTATTCCAAGGCTAACAGCTCTCAACCAAGCAACACCTTGACTAAATTCCAAGTACCACCAAGCCCAGTAAACATCATAGTATATGCTGAGCTATTTACAAAATCCCTGTACAGCCATATTCAGAGCTGTATAGAGTGAGCTGTGTCCACACATGTTAAGAATAAGACAAACTGAAAAGATACGTCACCCTGGTGGAATGACAATATCAATCAGTTATACAGCAAAAGAAAAAAAATCTTGGTCAAGCATAGAAGGAACAAGCCCATTATACTAAAAGGCCCTGATCAATCTAGACCAACAGCTAAGACAGTTAATAAATACTTCAGTGGCTAAATTTGAAGAAATAAAAATAGCTTCTCAGGCAAAGGACACCCACAAAGCTTTCTACAGCTATGTCCATAACCCACATAACTTATTGTAAATAGCAGCACCCGCACTGTATCAGAGGCCATTGCCAACATTTTGGCTAGCAGGTTCAGCTCAAATTTATCCCACAATCCCCCCATAGTTCAAAGGAAATACCACATACCACAATTTCTCAACCATTACTAGGAACAGGTCATCAATGCACTCTCCAAGGCCAAAAACAGTGGATTGATGGGCCCTGATAACATCCATAATGTTTACTAAATCGCATGTAACACGAACTCTCTGGTTCACATGAATAACTTTTCAGCTGGAGCCAACAGTCAGGTTTTGCGCAGAAGGAAATTAAGATAGCTACAGTCATTTCCATGCACAAAGAAGGTCCAAACCACTTAGCTGGGTAACCACATGGCCATAAGTTTGATCAGCTTCATATGCAAGGCCATGGAAAGAATTATTATGGATAAGATAAACATGGACACAAGACATGGGTAACTTGAAAATGCTAGACCCATCACAGTTCGACTTTGTTAAAAGAAGGTCATGCCTTTTAAATCTAGTGGACTTCATTGAGACGGTTACCAAAGCAATCTATCCATCCATCCTCAACCGCTTTTCTTATATTTTGCACATGGGATCTGGGTTTTATTACTTCAATAGTGACAATCATCTAGAGCCAAGATTTACACCTCTGGATGACTATCCCTGCCATTGTAGTTCATCCGTATCACACAATCACATGCACACTCACACTTGCACTTAGGGCCAGTTTAGAGTGCCCAATATACCTGCTTCATGTCTTTGGTTTGGGGAAGGAAGTCAGAGCACCTGGAAGAAACCGAAGTAAACACAGGGAGGACATGCAGACTCTGCACAGAAGGCACCCCAGCTGAGAATGGAACTGGGAAACCTCTTGCTGTGAGGTGACAACACTAACTGAAGTATACATTACGCTATCAAACATTTACATGTTTGAACATCATATGGTCAACCCCATTTCAATGGAGATCTCTGTACAGTGAGGAAATGGAAGTTTTCCGTTGTCTACACTGTAGTGCAATCTTGAAGTTGGTATATTTAAAGAGCGGCGGTGAAGTTTCACCATGTGGGGGTGCAGGGGGGCTTGCCCCCTGCTTAACCTTTCAGGTAGGTTTTTTATTTATTTATTTTTTTGGATTTTTTTAATATTTAAGAGTTCGACCATATGGTGTCAACAATATGGTGTTCGAACTTTTAACTATTTGATAATCTAATATAGACCCCACAAACTGCTGCACCACTGTGATGCACTGTCAAAGGAATGGACAAGGGTAAAACTGTGCACACAGCTTACCTCAACCTGGTAAAGGCTTTGGATGCAAAATCTCACTCAGGCATTATAGACAAGCTCATTAAATTAACTATAAATCCTTTTATCACCCACTGGATAGCCAACTGGCTCACTGATGGGACACAGGAGGTCAAAATAGGTGAAGCCACCTCCATCAAGAGGCCAGTGACTAGTGGAGTCCCCCAGGGCTCAATACTGGACCCGTTCTTTTTTGTCATCTGTTTCTCTGAAATGGAATCAAACACATAAGGTTTATGGCTGACTACATCAGCAGATTATTACAAGCTGGGGGTTATCATTGTCTCCCCTGCAGATGCTAGCTTTCTTCAGGAAGACCTATCTCTGACTAGCAAATAGTGCCAAAGCCATGGTCTTAAACTCAGTGTTATAAAATGCATAATTGTGCCATTTGGGAAGTCAATTACCCTGACTAATTACCATGTTAATAATATGCCCCTAATAGTCACCATTGGTCAGGAATCTGGGTATGCATACAGACTGTAGCCTTATCTTTGACTACCACATGGCCACAGTGGTGAAGAAATCCTTTCATTTTGCATAACATACAAGTAAGGGAATGGCATCTAGGTCCAAAGAGCTCATTCCTACTGTAGTCTGCCTTTATCAGACCAGTCATGGAGTACAATGGTTCCACTGGTATGCACCTGACCAAGCATATGAAGCAAGTAGAATGGCTTCAGAGGTTCCATTCAAAAAGAATACATGGCATAACAATCTTATCTTATGCGGAGTGCCTTAAAGCCTTTTCCTTCTACTCAGTCTCCTATAGATTGCTGAGGGGTGATCCGTGCTTAGTTTATAAGGCATCTGCAAACCCCACACTTATGAATCTCCTACATATTCATAAGTCAAAGAGTACCAGAATTACAATGTTTAGGGGCTTGAATGTTGTTTGTGAGTTAAACAAAACATGCTGGAGAGACAGATATGTGTCCCAGAGACTGCCCCCTATAGAACAGGCTCCTATCCATGTGAAACTGAGTTTGTCTATTACCCAGTTTAAGTGCAAGCTAGACCTGTGGATGGGAAATAGGAAATTAACACAAGGCTTGGAACCCATGTCCCTTATGGACAGAGGCAGCTTATAAATGACTGGCCCTCAATGTCCTAGTTGGATATAAGACATCATTATTCTTTCACAGAAACTTAGCTAGGCTTAGAAAAGCTCCCAGGTCATTAGCCTGGTAACAATCTATGAATCTATGGATCTAAAATGGATGAAAGGAAGTGGTGTGTAGAGGGCATTTAGAGTTATGGAAAGGATGATATATGAGGGATGAAAATAATGGGAGGGGAGGCCCTCAGCTGGAAAATGAAAATTAAATATAAATTAGATACCTGAGATGGACATACAAGGTTAGAAGCATGCCACTCAATGGTCTAAATGTTTGCAGAATGTTCAGATTTTTGCCTCATATTTTTGGTGTGTTCCTGATAAAATGTATGTCTTTCTGACAAATCATTGAGGATTGAAGTCACTAAATAATATTAAATAATGACTGACATTTGATTTTCAGGCTTTATATCCTTCAGAAAATACATAATAATGAAAAACCTGTTATTCTAGCAACTTTGTGAGTTTATAGGAGCAAGCAATATTTAAATTCTGTCCATATTTTTAGGCTTTTGCCCCCCCCCCATTATTTCTAGTTTTGCCCAGATTTCTTGCACTGAGAGGTTTAGAGCTATGGTTTTAAGGTATTCACATATACTCCTATGACCAATCAGAATGAGGGTTAAACAGGAAAGGGCATTACCCCAAAAAGGAAATAAGAAAATTTTGACTGGTTGTGGCAAAATTAATTGGGGTAGACATGGAATACGGGATGCTGTCTAAATGGTGTCATATGCAAGTATTGTTATGTATTCAGTGATGGAGAGAGTCAATGTATTTTTGTATGCTGAATGCCAATGGGTATAACTAAAAATGAAAGGAAAATTACTGAAGTTATTTTATGTAGAAAATAAATCTGCATTGAAAATAAACTGAAAAAAGTTCAAATGTATATGTTACAAGCTCACAACTCTATAAAGAACCATTGAGTGGTTCATATCTAGGTTTTTCCCATATAGGCATGTAACCAAGTTTTTTTTTTTTTTTATTTTATTTATGCTATAATAGAACTTCTGTCTGTTCTATGGATAGCATTAGCAGCCTTCAGGTATTACAATTTTATTTTCATGCCAAGGTGTAGTGTAATTAATATGCAGCAATATTTTTTTATTTCCAATGTTAATATTATGAGATAGTATATTTAAATTAATGACATGTGCTACTGTATCACTATACATTGTGCTACATTCTATACATTGTGCTAAATTCTTCTATAAGATACCCTTTCAGAGCCTTTTAATTCATTGAACACAAATTCAAATTCTCAAATTGAAGTATACATTCTCTGATGTCATAAGTTGATCTGAACATATAAAAAGGAAGGCTATACCATCTAAGCATTAATAAACTGCTGTTTGTTGGAGGTGTTATTTTAGGTGAACTAGCTAAAGTATTTTTCCTGCATAATAAGCACCTGCAAATTAAGACCAGATTGAGATTGGATTAATTCAATAAATCTTAAACTTTTTCCGAAAAGCACAGTGGAATTCTTCATTACAAAGCAGTAGTCAGTTATATGCAACTGGATGCCTCCCATTTTTTGCTTGATTACAACCAGTATTTCAGCAGTTCATCTCCTATGCAAGGCAATGCTTGAATATGTGAATGATTGTCTTAAGTGTACATGCTTTTTTGTCTTTATTTTCTCATTAAAGTCAATATACCATGCTTTCCCCAGATTTAGCAAACCCTGCAGTGTGCAGGAATAGTGCAGGAGCTTCTGGAGTCAATATGGCTGCCATGCGATCCAGGAATAGGCTGCAGGGACGTGCATAAGTGCTCCTGCACTATTTCTGCATGGACACTGCTCCTTTATGCAAATAACCCTATTTGCAGGTAAAAACCATGCAAATGAGGTGAATTTCCGATCCAGGATGCTGTCAGCTAGCCGGGCAAGACTAGTGTAGAGTGCAAAAATGTACTCGGTTAGTAACCGAGTACATTTCTGCAAACTACAAAATGGAGCCATGACAGCTCCAAATAAAGTATGTATATTATGTGTAAACCATGCCAATGGCCAAATATATAGCCATTGGAATGGAAAACATTTGCAAAAATAAAAAAAAATAACTTTTATTTTCTTTAGCCAGTTTCGGCTGTTTAAGCATAGGGCAGCGGCACACAAACGGGATCGGGCAGAAAATATAAAAAATAACCTGAAATAAGCATTCAAACCAAAATCACTATTTTGCCATTATACTCAATGGCAGGCAGAAGACAACATGGCCAGTGAATAGTGGTTGCTAAGGGGAAGGCTCAGTGTTGGACCTGTAACTATGCATTAGCAGGCAATCCTATGCAAATGAGGGGAATGATACTGAATCCCAAATTTGCCCTCAGTGCTAGCCAGCACTCAACAGTGTAAGTGCAGGAATAGCATGGTTCAAGCCTAAGAGTTAGCTGACATCATAGGGGGTGTGTGTCAGGCATACTGTAAGCATATTGAAGCTCTGTGGCTCGGGTTTGCCCTTAGCTTAGCAGAGCTAAGCAAAGGTGTGTGTCTGAGGCTGCCTAGCACTCTTCACATTGCCTAAGCAGATCTGCGCGCCCCGCACCGTATTGTAAAGGAAAAAAAAAGTAAACCAGGGAATAGCAGCTCTGTGCACATTTGAGCACTGTGTTTGCCTGGCGCACCCCTGGGCTTAAACAGGAAGGCAATGGAAATGGAAAACAGCAGTAGGAAGGTAATCAAGGAAAACTAGCATAGCTGGCAGGTGAAATATATCAGAATCAGCCAATTACACAGGTAGAAGTCCAGCCCAGCCCACAGAACTACTATAAACTATACAAATACCTTTCTCTCTGTTTTTTCCCACATACTCTACACCACCGGTGTGTACAAGCGGGGATATTTTAACAAACAAAAACAGCAAAATTATAGGAGCTGCAGCAGCTATCATACATCAACATGTGGAAGAGGCTGAGGGTGGTGAGGATAAGAATACTGTCAACAAACCCCAGTGAGGAGATGGAGAAGAGTGTACAGACCCAAGGTAACTTCCCAGGGGCTACATGAGCTGGAGATAGTGGAGTGCAATAGGGTGGACAGGGACCTCCTACAGCAAATTGTTGAGCTGTGCCGGCCACGCCTGACACACAGAACTAACAGAGGGGAACCCATCCCAGTGGATATCAAGGTATGTGTAGGCCTAAGAATACTAGCCACAGATAGCTTCCAAAGGCAACCTGGGGATATCATGGGGATCTCACAGGCATCAGCATCCAGGGTACTCCACCAGTTCCTGGATACCATTTCAGCACATGCCGGTGAGCACGTATATTCCCACAACACCCATGAGGCATTGGCCAGCAATATGCATCTCTTCCACCAAATAGCAGAATACTGTGAGGTAGTGGGTGCTATAGACTGCACGCACAAAGACATCAAAGCACCACCCAGTGAGCAGGTTAGGGTCTACATCAACCACAAGGGCTTCCCCTCCATCAACTGCCAGGTCATGTGCGATGCCCAGGGCATTATAATGAATGTGAGTGCTGGCTGCCCTGGAAGCTATCATGACTCCCACATCTGGCATCTGACGCCACTGTACCAGAGAGTTGCCATTGGGATCATCCCTTATGGTCACCTAGTGGGGGATGCTGGTTACGCACTGGAGCCGTGGCTGATGATACCCATCAGGAATGCACACACCCAAACAAGAACTCCATAATGAGGCACAAGCACAGACCAGAATTATAATAGACCATGTGTTTGGGATGCTCAAGTCAGGGTTTCGGTGTCTGGACACATCCAGTGGAGCCTTGCAGTACTCACTAGCTACATGTACTCAAATTGTCAACATATGTGCCATGCTACACAATATGATCCTGCGGAAACAGCTGCAGAAGGAACAGCACATGGCAGGGCAACACAGCCCCCCACTATTGCCAGGGCCTGCACAGGCACAGAGTGACTTGGAGGAGGAACAACCTGAGCCTGCCCCAGTAGGGAAAAGGAGGCATAACCAGTATACCCTGGCCTTGGCAAAGAGGCAACACATAGCACATACACTGACACAGTAGGGACCCAGGAAATGACACCTCTCTCTGACTCGCACATGCAGTAAAAGGGATGCCAAACATGACACTACCTGTGCTTAACCATGTATAGGGAGTGTACTATGTGACTCTGACATAGACAGCCCAACAACTCTAACCTTAATACTGGCACAGCCACAAGGTAAGTCACTCTGCCTACCAATTGCCGAATGGAGTAGTATGCATTGTTACTTGTATCTATGGTATGGATGTGAGCATGCAAGGGAATTGGGTGGCTGAATGGGATGCCAGCAGATAGTAGACACCTATAGTGGCAGCATGAGATCTGTAACAAATACTGGTGTCACCATAATAGCCAGTACTACACATGGTGACAAAACCCACTGCAGGAAATGTGCTGGGCCACATGTGTGTCCATATGACACACACGCCAGTCAGGGAGGCTCACATACCCAACAACAGTCTCAGCCAGCAGGACAGGTGTAGACAAACAAAGCCTGTGCTAAGGCCTCTGATTGATGGCTATGGGTAACCACCCCCCCAAGCCTACACAGACAGACTACAACAGGTCAGGCAGTGGGATGTTAGTTCTGAAGGGTAAGAAGTCAGAAAGTAAAATGTAGGTCAATCAAACCTAAGACCTGTAGTACACTGATATGCCTCTAGTCAGCATGATAGGTTAGAATACAGAATGAAATGGAGTACCTGACATACCATTACAGTCATAGCAAATGTGTACAAGTGTCAGGTGTGCCCCCCCCAATCCTATGTAGAAATGTAGTAACAGTCTGGTGTGCCCACCAATCCGATGTAGACATGTAGTAACAGTCAAGTGTGCCCCCCCAATCCTATGTAGATATGTAGTAACAGTCAGGTGTGCCCCCCCAATCCAATGTAGAAATGTAGTAACAGTCAGGTGTGCCCCCCATTCCTATGTAGACACGTAGTAACACACAGGTGTGCCCCCCAATCTGATGTAGAAATGTAGTAACAGTCAGATGTGCCCCCCCCAATCCTATGTATAAATGTAGTAACAGTCAGGTGTGCTCCCCATTCCTATGTAGACACATAGTAACATACAGGTGTGCCCCTCCAAGCCTATGTAGAAATGTAGTAACAGTCAGGTGTGCCCCCCGATCCGATGTAGAAATGTAGTAACAGTCAGATATGCCCCCCAATCCTATGTAGAAATGTAGTAACAGTCAGGTGTGCCCCCCCCCAATCTTATGTAGAAATGTAGTAACAGTCAGGTGTGCCCCCCCCATTCCTATGTAGACATGCAGTAACACACAGGTGTGCCTTCCCCAATCCAATGTAGAAATGTAATAACATGTATGTGTAGGTATAATAACAGTGGAGCACAGATTACCTGAGCTGGCCAAGGTAGCAGGATAGATTATAGCATGTGTACAATATGCAGGTCTGCGTGTGTTAGGTTGGTGTGTGTGGTATATAGTATGAGAGTGGTCAGTATGTATGCATGATGAGGTTTGTCCTGGTGGCCATTGCCCAGTACTGCCGATGGCAAGGCCAAGTCCTCACAACTGCAGTGCCAAACACAATGCTTCCCAGTAAAACACATTCTAGCAGTAAGCCATTATAAATGTTTGGAATTAATATGTATCACCATCTGAAAGATGGACATAGCATAACAGTCAGCCCAGATATACAAGCAGTACACAGGGGAAAGTACCCCAGACAGACAGTGTATAATATGTAACTGTCAAATGGACACACCCTTTGGAATTGTGCATACAGGTTTGTAGCACATTATCTGAGCTTGTAGTAGGGAATACCAATGTCATCTGGCCAAACACTGGCAGACCAGGTCATAGGAATGATCCAAAGCTCTCTTCACCAAAGACTGGCCTAGACAGTCAAGAGGAGAAGGTAAACACTTGCACCACACCACACTCATCACATAGTCCCTCAAAACCTACACCACCAAAACATTCACACAAAATTACAAAACACACACTTACATTTGTGGAGGCTCTCAGTACAAATCTAACCAAACAACAGAGACCTCCAAAGCAGAAATGCAAGCAACCTCCAAAAGTTACTGTCAGCTGCCTGTCAGGTGCCAGGATCCGCTACATAATGCACGCACTCAGGTCACTCCACAACAAGTACAAATATGACTCTGTCATTGTCCATGTCGGTGTGAATGACCTGAGACGTACCTCACTGGACTACATGAAAAGAGACATGGAGGAGCTCTCCGATCTTGTAGCCCAGGCCGGTATGACCGTAGCCCTGAGTAGCATCCTGCCATCACCCAGAATGACACCACAGTACAAGGACAAAATGATTGACTTTAACAATTGGCTAAGCTTCTGGTGTCATTCTAAGGGAATCCAGTATCTGTCTGCCTGGGATGACATGATCGACAGACCACGCTGCTTTACCAGAGATGGCCTGCACTTGTCACCCTTGGGATTCCGGATAATGGAAAAGGCTCTTGCCAACCCTATAGTGCCATTTTTAGGCAAGGTTCAAATGTCAAATTCACCACCGTAACAGGTACAAGCAAGCAAAATCTGAGGGTAATGCTACTCAATGCAAGGTCTAAACCTCAAAATGCACTCACTCGAGCCACTCCTTAAAATAGAGAACGTTGACATCTGTGCAGTGACAGAAACCTGGTTCAAAGCTCCAAAGAGCACCCCTGCATTACCAGGCTATAATTCATACCACACCTTTTGGCCACCAAACCCGGACCGAAACACTAAAGGCGGAGGCATGCCCATATTCATTAAGGATATCCACACCTCCAAGCTAGTGGCTCAGCATAATGCATCCGAGATTATCCAAGTTCAACTAACTCTGGGCAAAACCGCAATCCAGATTGTAGCTTGCTACAGACCCTCCACCATGCCCCAGGATTCTTACTCCTCTTTTCTTGATTCACTGGAAAATATTAAGGTACAACCCAACACTCTAATAATGGGTGATTTCAACTACCCTACCATTAACTGGGAAAACTACTCATGTACCAACTCTTTTGCTCAATGTTTTCTGGAAATCATCAATTCCAATGCCTTGGATCAACTTATCCACACCCCAACCAGGGGCAGCAATATCCTAGACCTGGTCATCACCAACATGGGTGACCGGTGTTTCACACCAGAGGTCAGCTCCTCAGTCAGATCTGACCACAATCTAATCACCCTCGACATCCACATCCCCCTCCCACCCCCCATTACGAAAACAACCATAAAAAATTTCTCCAAAGCCAACTTCATGCTTCTTAAGACAGAAGTGGCAACGACACCCATGCAGATGGACAATAGAGTACGACTGCTGAATCCTACACAAATGCACTTTATAAGCACTTACATGAGTGCATAGATCATGCTATCCCTAACAGAACCAAGATGCTATCCTCCATAAAAAGGAAGCCAATCTGGTGGTCTTCTGCCATAAACAAACTCTACAATAGAAGAAAGAAACTGTTGCAAAAAAGAGTAAAATCCCACAATTGGAGGAACTCTCTGGTCAGCCTCAGTAAAAAGCTGAGATCCCTCATAAAATCCTCCAAAGCTAGTTATGAAAACAAAATTGCCACTGATTCTAAAGACAACCACAAAGCATTCTATAGCTATGTCAAAAATCTCACTGGCAACACTCAGATCTGCTCTGAGTTACATCACAATGACACTAAATATACAGAACCAACTGATACTGCCAACATCCTGGCAGATAGGTTCAGTGCTAACCTTACCCCCCCTCTCACCCCCTAAAGGGCCCATCTTTATACCAGAAGAATGCAAAGTTCCTGTAATCACGGCTGCACAGGTAAAAACCTCACTCTCCAAAACCAAGAACACAGCATCCATGGGACTTGATAACATTCCAGGCTGCCTTCTACATGAACTACAGAATGAACTGGCACCCCACCTAAGTACCATGTTCAATCATAGCCTCACCTCAGGCTTTGTGCCCATTGAATGGCGCACTGTGACAGTTATCCCACTCCACAAAGGGGGGGGCACAACAGACCCCGGGAACTACCGCCCCATTAGCCTGATGAGCCTCGTCTGCAAGGTCATGGAACGTATCGTCATGGAACTCATAAAAAAAGACATTGGAGATCTCCAAACTCTAGACCCCAAACAGTTTGGGTTTGTAAAAGGCAGATCATGTCTCCTAAACCTGATAGATTTCTTTGAAGTAGTCACCAAAGCCATAGATGAGGGTAAGGTGGTTCACACAGCCTATCTAGATTTCGCCAAGGCGTTCAACACCATCCCCCAGTCTGGAATTATAGATAAACTCACTAAACTAAGTATAAATCCCTATTTCACAAGATGGGTTTCCAACTGGATTACTGACAGAATCCACACTGTGAAAGTAGCAGACTCCAAATCAAACTTCAGACCAGTGACAAGTGGAGTACCACAGGGTTCAGTCCTGAGTCCTCTCCTGTTTGGTATCTACTTCTCTGAAGTACAGGCTAACACAGAAGGTCTTTGGCTAACTAAATTCACAGATGACTGCAAACTAGGAGCCATAATCGAAACTTCTAATGATGTGGACATCCTACAAAAGGGCCTCACTGAGACAGATGCCTGGTGTCAAAGACATGGTCTCAAGCTCAATGCCAAAAAGTGCATTGTCATCCCCTTTGGTAAAAACTCTGTACCCATGAACTACCACATAGGCGGTAGTCTACTTAACACCGAAAGTGTAATAAGAGACCTTGAGAACAGGTGGACAGTAGTCTCTCCTTTGATAATCACCACAGTGGTCAGGAAATCCTTTTACGTGGCACACCTCATCACAAAAGGTTTCTCATCCAGAAAAAAAGAGGTCATTGTTCCCCTCTACTCATCACTCATTAGACCCATTATAGAGTACAATGCCCCTTTTGGTATGTACCTCACAAGACATCTACAACAACTGGAAAGGCCGCAGAAATACCTCACAAAGAGGATTACCGGCCTCAAACAAATGCCCTACGCAGACTGTCTCAAAAAACTCCAGCTTTACTCCGTCGCATATCACCTACTCAGAGGTGATCTCTGCCTAACATACAAAGCTATGTCAAACCCAGAGCTGTTGGACATGCTCCACTTAAAGAAATCCCAATCCCTCCGAGCTATATGCTCTAGGGACCTAAACCTTGTCACCACAATAAACAGAACATGCTGGAGGGATAGATTCCTGTCCCAGAGACGTCCCATACTCTGGAACAGACTACCTATCTATGTCAAACAGAGCTCCTCATTAGCACTCTTCAAGAAAAATCTTGATGATTGGATGGGTAATAGGAAATTCACCCCGGGGATTACTTCTGTGGTTCTGCTTGACAGGAGCACAGGAAAATAATTTTCTTGGGTGGCGAAAGCCAGGGTACCTTTTTGGCTAGGCTTCTATAGGCCCTAGTGCCAATAGCCTAGTACCTACCTATGAACCTATGAACCTACCTATTATTGAGAAACAGCTGATG
Source organism: Protopterus annectens (assembly GCF_019279795.1). Lineage (NCBI taxonomy): Eukaryota > Metazoa > Chordata > Ceratodontiformes > Protopteridae > Protopterus > Protopterus annectens. Next base: position 266,556,104 of record NC_056732.1, on the reverse strand, counting down.
TCTCTCCACAAGTCAGCATAAGTGGAATGCCCCATGCATAACTGTGAGTCAGATACAAGTAGTGTCCATAGCACACATGTACCCAGCTCACCCAACCACCATCCACAGGTTCCACTCCGGTCATATCCCTGCTGTTGGGAATGATTCCAATATGACCCCCACCTGTGTATGACAATAGTGAAAGAATGCAGCATGCAGAGCAGGTGTCCCATGCAGATGTGTCCCTAGCTGTAAGCAGCACCCTGCCAGCATCCACACCACTGGATCTATACTGACAGAATGTATTGTCATGAACACCTAGCACACCTACCCTGTATCCCCAGGGGAATATACTGTATTGCAGTCTGGGACTGTAGGACTGACAGAATGCAACAGGCTGCTACAGCTGGCCTGCATCACTACCAAATGGCCTACAGTCTGCCAAAGGCCTGTGTCTCACCTGTACTGCCAATGTATGTTATGTCATGGACTCCCAAATTACAACATAACATAGTCCACAGAACCCATATGCAAGGCCATGTGGACAAAATCCCAAAAAGGGAAGGCATCTCTGATCAGTATTAGCAAAAAACTAAGGACACTCATAAAATCATCTAAGGCCAGCTCCGACAGAAAAATTGCACAGGACACTAAGGATAATCACAAGGCTTTCTTTGGTTATGTTAGGAACCAGGGTGGGAATTCCCAGATATGCTCAGAATTAGTCCAGAATGACAAAAAATACACCGAACCCACAGACATTGCCAACATCCTAGCTGACAGGTTCAGCGCAAACCCCCCCCCCCTTCCCACCAAAAGGGAAAATATCTATCCCAGCAGAGTGCTGCCCCCCTGACATCTCAGATGCTCAGGTAAGAGCCGCCCTCTCCAAAGCAAAATACACAGCATCAATGGGACCAGACGGTGTCCCGGGCTGCGTCCTACATGAACTCCAAGAAGAGCTAAACCCAAACATAAAACTACTGTTCAATCTCAGCTTTACTACAGGATATGTACCCAAAGAGTGGCGTACAGCAACAGTGGTCCCTCTACTCAAAGGTGGTGCCTCAACAGACCCTGGAAACTATCACCCCATAAGCCTGACTAGCTTGGTCTGCAAAGCTATGGAAAGGATCATCATGGACCTCATAAATAAAGATATTGGGGACCTACAGACACTGGATCCTACCCAGTTCATCTTTGTTATGGGCAGATCCTGCCTCTTAAACCTGGTCGACTTCTTTGAAACAGTCACCAAGGCCATTGACGAAGGGAAGGTGGTCCACACAGCCTACCTGGACCTCGCAAAAGCCTTCGATACAATACCCCACTCGGGCATTATAGTAAGCTCACCAACTTAAATATAAACCCCTATATCACTAGATGGGTTGCAAACTGGCTCAATGACAGAACCCACATGGTTAGAATTGCTGGAGCCATGTCAGACTCCAAACCAGTTACAAGTGGTGTCCCACAAGGTTCAGTCCTGGGACCGCTCTTGTTCGGTATATATTTCTCGGAGGTACAGGCCAACACAGAAGGACTGTGGCTGACCAAGTTCGCAGATGACTGCAAACTGGGCACCATAATCGACTCTCCAGCTGACACAAGCATCCTCCAAAAGGGCCTCATAGAAGCAGACAACTGGTGCCAGAGCCATGGCCTCAAGCTAAACGCCAAAAAGGGTATAGTCATCCCCTTTGGCAAAAACAAAGTGCCCACAAATTACCACATAGGTGGTAATCCATTAAGTACAGAAGAAGTAATTAGGGACCTGGGGACCCAAGTTGATAGCAATCTCTCATTTGACAACCACATGGCCAAAGTGGTTAGAAAAACATTTTATATAGCCCACCTAATCATGAAAGGATTCACATCTAGATTAGGGGAGGTCATCGTGCCTCTTTATTCATCCTTCATCAGGCCCATAATCGAGTACAATGCCCCTTTTGGGATGTACCTTACCAAACACCTGCAGCAACTGGAAAGACCCCAAAAGTACCTCACCAAGAGGATCAAAGGGCTCAAACAGATGCCATATGCTGCCTGGTTAAAGAAACTCCAGCTCTACTCAGTGGCATACCACCTGCTCAGAGGCGACCTGTGCCTGACATATAAAGCCATGTCCAACCCGGAATTAAGGGACATGCTGCACCTCAAAAAATCCAAATCCCATCGAACTATACACTCGAGAGACTTGAACCTCAGCACTGAAATAAATAGGACATGCTGGAGGGACAGATTCATAACCCAGAGGCTCCCTTCACTCTGGAATAAAATCCCAGTCCAGGTTAGGCAGAGTCCCTCATTGACTCTCTTCAAGAGGAATCTTGATGAGTGGATGGGAGATCGTAGGTTTACCCCGGGTATCACTTCTGTGTCACTGTTAGACAGAGGCACAGTATATTAACCTAAAAAAGGGGCATAGCAAAATTAATTTAAAATGGGTGGCGAAAGCCAAACATACTCTGGCTAGGCTTATAAATGCCCTAGGGCAGATAGCCTAGTATGAACCTATGAACCTATGAACCTATGAACATGCATGTGGGATGTGTGCACATCCCAGACACCATCCATGTCATGGACTATAGAAAACAAACATGGCAAGCATTGCACAGCACTGGCCACACACAGTAGTAACCCAGATGACTGGATGTTGAATACAATACCCACCTGTGTGGGCCAATCCAGACACGACTCCCCTGAGCCACACTGCAGACCATTGTCATGTGGCCTGATACCAAGGTATACCCTTCACCTAGCCTTGTACAGCTTTCTGGCACAGTCAACAACTACACACCTGTGAAGCAATGCACCCATGCATGTCAGTTCTGTCATCCTGTGTCTGTGTGTGTGGAGTATAATGATTTTGACCCCATTCACACTCAATACACCTCCAATGGGCCTACTGAAGCATGCCATCTGATATCAGACATCTTCACATACCTTTTGCCCATATATCATGCGGATAACCCTTGTGGTGCATGTGATACCTGCGTATTACTGTATTGTGGCAAACTAGCTAGTTAAAAAGTCTATTCCTAACCCTTCCAACTGTGTTAATGTGTGTGAGTCCCTTAGAGAGTGTGGCTGTGTTGATGTTGACACCTGTTCATGTGGACAGGCATGTGTACTACACCTACCTTATCACTCCCATATCACTGTTGCAGATGTCACTCACCATCATATACATTTGGACAGCTCTCCAACATGTAAGCTCTGTGACGCATGCAATAACTGCATACACATGTGATTGCAATGGATAGTCAGTTAGGTGTTTGAAACCCCATATTGTTAAGTGTGTGACACAAACATGCTTAGATTTTACTCTCCCATCCCCTCCCTGTCTTACTTTGTCTCTGTCGGTCTCTCTCAGTCCCTCTCTGGTGGATGTGGAGAAGTACACCTGCTGTGCTTAGGTAGCAGCTCGTGTTTTGTAAGTGATGCTCATGATCAGCTGATGGCCTCTGCATGAATTGCAGTCCACTTCTAGCTGATTGCATGTGGAACAGCTGTGGTAACATTCCCATAGCCAATTGCATAGAAACATACTCCAATATCTAGGAACATCATGTGGGTGTTGGGCCTTTTCATTCACTGTGAGCAGGACCTCATGTTGGTTTTTGGCAAACTGCATCACATATGGTATTAATATTTACCTCTAACAACATACACTGTGGAGACAGGCCAACAAACAGGAGAGGGATGTGCCAGACATGACTACAGAATGTAAGTGTAGCTCTTCTGCATTTGGAATAATGTTGGTTTAACAGGGTGTGTGTGTATATGGCTGGTCTACATGATTTAATACCTGTCATAACAGTGTTATGTGTTTGAGGAAACTACCACCTGTAGGGTTATTTGCAGACTGGGCAGTGTTTGGAGTCTTATGTTTCTTGTGTTACTCACAGATAACCTATCGTAGAACTGCAGAAGCATAGACCGAGAATTGCAGTCAGTACATGGTGACAGCCATGAGAGTTACTGACATCATAGCTCTCATAGGACATATGTCACAACAAACCCTGTTACAATAGTAAATTTATGAGAGTAGCACAGCAACATGCCAATATTGGCCCAGTGTTTGTGGCTCCAGCCACAAGTCTGTCACTCTTCGTACATATGTCATGCGGTAAGAGGTTCATATGTTTTGTACACCATTATTTATTGACATCATACCTGATAGGAGAGTCAGATATCAGACTGCTAGACATGTTATATATAGTAGGGGTTATTTCTGAGGACATAACCTTGGCATTCTGCAGTTGTGTGTACAGTACTGGGGTCTGTGTACGTATGGTGATTGTGGATAGTATGTCTATTGCGAATACGCACCATGGCCTGTGCACAGACTGTGGTAGATACCATTGTTCTTGGTCCTGTTCTATCTGATGTTACATACTGCTCCATTGTATTTCACCCTATTGGCTCACATGTTTGTAAGGCCAAACACACATGTGTCCCATACCACAGACAGGCATTGGACCACACTATGTCATGACCCAGTTTATGTAGAGTTAGGGTGTGAGTGGCACATATGATGATGGTGTTTATCAGACAGTCCATATAGTGTCATATTATGCTTGCATGCCATATGTGACTGTGGCTGTGTTCACATTGGTTGTGGGTATGACTTTTCTCACAGGTGTCTGTTACTCTGTGTTGTGACATGCCTGTAGAGCATGCTATATTTGCAGGTACATGTGTATTCCCCCATGCAATGTTATGGCCGTCTGCCTGTAATTTGCACAGTGCTTTGTTACATGCCTAACAGCTTAGTCTAATTACCCAGTGTGCTGTTATGTCCAGATATTTGCAAGATATACTGCTGAGAGGCCACCATAACTGTTGTGTATTTCTGACAAAGCAGTGGGATTCTGTACATATGAATGCCATTAACTACTGGGTAGTATGTGGCCGTGTGACCTCTGCACCACCAATTATTATGTGTCAGGATAGACAGGAGTGTGTGAATGCATAAACTGTGGGCATATGTAGTCCAGTATTTACGTGATATACCCATATACATGGCTGTTAACATATACATTGTCAGGCTTGGTCCACATTTCTTGCACAAAGGGGATCTGTGTACACCTCTGGACTGGCCAGAGAGTGCCAGACTGTCCACATATATTGGTCATATCTCTGCTGTAGTCCACAGGATCATTACTGTGCTATCAGTGGTACAGTAATATGATGTCCTTAAGATGTCTGTCAGCATCCAATGGTGTACATGTCAAAAGCAGATGAGAACTCCCATACGCAACATGTCTGTTAAGACAACCCCTGTAACAGTAGCAGCAGTCTACATATATACCTACAATACATAGATGACATCCCTTTGCACTAAGAGGTTGAGATTATTGGTGCTGAGGTAGGACTCCACTCCATGTTCTGGACATATGGTAAACATATATGTATATGTATATATATATATATATATATATATATGTGTGTGTGTGTGTGTGTGTGTGTGTGTGTGTGTGTGTGTGTGTGTGTGTATATATATATATATATATATATATATATATATATATATATATATATATATATACACACACACATATATACAGATGGATCTACTTCTGTTGGTCGACAACCCATATCACTGACACTCATTTGGTCGACAGCTCATTAGATCGACAAAAAGTATTCAAGGCAAAAACCTGGGATTTGCTCCCCTCCCCACTGTTGTGCGACTGTGGAGTTGTTATATGTAGTTGGGGGGGTGGGGGGTACAGCCCCCCACATTGGGGTGGGGGTGGGAGGTGAAGCCCCCCACCTAGAATGTTTGTCGATCAAATGAGCTGTCGACCAAATGAGTGTCAGTGATATGGGTTGTCGACCAACAGAAGTAGACCCATACAGACACATATATATATATATATATATATATATATATATATATATATATATATATGTATATATATATATATATATATATATATATATATATATACATGCACATATATACAAAGCTATATATGTCTACACATATACAGATATATAGATATATATGCACATATAGTTATGGGCATCTACATATATATATATATATATATATCAACATAAATAGGTATATCTGTTTAGATATATATGCACATATACTTATAGATATCTCCATATATATCGACATAAATAGGTATATCTGTACATATAGGATGTACATATATATATATATATATATATATATATATATATATATATATGCAGACAGATCTATATATGATGCAATATACAGATATGTATTAATACATATATCTGAATATATGTGTATGTACATGTAGACATATATCTACATATGTAGATGTATATATCCATATCCTTGTCATGTGCAAACATTACTGTTGGGTATACCTTCCCAGATGTATCAAACTGTATGTATCTGATATGTGTATATTTTGATATAACAACATATGTGATGCAACACTAATATCACTAACAAGTACTACACAATTGTGGAAGTCACAGCAATTGTTCAATACTAGTCAATATGTTTGCTGACAGATATATTGGGAAAACAATAACTGTCATTGCAGCTGTCATGGTGTAGTGGTTAACTGTTGTGAATATAGTGTACAGGGTCCTGGGTACAAAACCTGCGAGGGCTATTTATTTTGTTGCCAGGCAGAACAAGGACCATTGGATACAGAGTGAATAAGGCACTTTTAAGCAGTTGTAAGCAGGTTTGTGCAGGTGTGTGTGGAGGTAAGCACTGCTAACTTTCAGTTACAGTTCCTAATACTGATTTAGCTTCTCAGTTGCTTAACCTGTGTAGGCAATGCTTAACCACATGCAAACAGGCTTAAACCTGCTTATTGCTGCTTAAAAGTGCTTAGTCCCGCTTACCCCCATGCTAATTTCTTTAAAAGAAAAGAAAAAGGGTTGATTGGAAGGTGGTGAAAAAGGGGCATAAAGAGGGAAAGTAGGGAAAATAGCTAGAGATGGGTAGGATGTGTGTAGGGAAGGTCCATACCTGCCCATTTCTTCTACAGCAACAGCTGTGTATATACACTGAATTTGGAGACAGATTTGGACACTCAAACCCCTGAGACAGGGGTGAGGACAACAATAATATGTTGTGAACCCAATTAGACCAGATTACATGTGTCCAGTGGACACGTGCATGAAATGGACAGCTATGTATGGGGCGAGATTTTTTTTTTTGGGAACAGATTTACCTTTTTTTTAAGGTGAGAGTGGGATGTTGGTGAGGGATAGTAGGTATATTTGCGGAGGTAGGTTAGGTAGGTTAACAGACAAGACAAACAAGATGCATACAGGGGTGGTATATGATACATGAGGGGAGTAAACACCTTGATGGGGAGGGGTGTTTGGAAATCATAAGCCCGTTTGCCCCCTATTGGAAACAGTGTGACTGAAGTCCCGACCCATGGGCAGTCACCACTGCACCTTCACAGCCCAGAAGGTGGCTGTGCTGGGGGCTGAATAGTTGCAACACTCTACCCTTAAACTTGCATAGCAGATCTCTGAATTCCCTGCAGAGCTTGCTATGCACCACACCCTGGACCTGTCGAAGGGTGACAGTGTCCTGTCCGCGCCTGCTCCCGGGGGGGTGAGTCCCATCCCCTGAGATGGTTCCACCTGAAGGTGGTGCAGGACCAAAAGATGAGGAGGTCACGGGGTGGGCCTCACATGTGCAGGTGCCCGGTGCCATGGCCAGCTGAGGTGGGACAGGTGGGTCCACCGGGACTGGCCTTCCCAAATGTGCTATGGTGTTTAAATTTTACAACAAATGTAGGTTTGTAATAGGTAACGCATTCCAGGATTAAGTATAACAGCATGCATAGATATTCCCATTAACCCAAACACCAGATATGGAACAGTGGCATAGCAAACAGAACACATGCATATATGGAACCACAGTGGCCATTACAACAGCATGCAGGTACATTGATGGCAGCATGCCACCATTGTGGGAGTATTTCAAAATGGCACATGCATAGAAACAAATTTAAATAATTATCAAACAATAGGACATATGTCCCAACAGTAGATTTAATGCAGCACATTCCAATTCAGTTGTGTATTTAGTTTATTGTTGCAGATATGGTGGGGGGGTGGAGAGAAAGATGTCAATTAACAACTTAGTATATTCCTGTAGTTCTCATTACTCTCCTAGTCAGTGCTATGATCTGTACCTTACAGGTATTAGTGCACTACCCTATTGCCTTAGTTTGGACAGTGGTATGGATGTAGACAACTATATACATGAACTGAGTTTTACCTGCACTATACACCTCATACCTGGTATACCTGTGGAGGTACTGTTTATTAACACTACCTGTTTCTACACATATTCCCAGATTCCAGGTTGATGTTATGCACATACCTGTCCATCTCTTATTGCACACACTCTGGGCATGTCTTGACCACATGCAGGTGAACCGGGACATCTTTCGACTATTGCCATCTTAAACCTTTAGTGAATTGTACAATGACAGGTTTGTTTTCATTGACATTTTCCAAATATGTACAGGCCTGACAGTCAGTTATATGACATGAAATGCTGCTTACATGTCAGAAATGAGCACACTGATATGCCAGGGAGACAGGGTAACAGCCAGCAGATATGGGCTGATTAACTGGACATTCTTGACTATTCTGTATACTTATGCGGTAAGATTCCGCATACAGCTTACTACCACTCCCAAGATTCGAGCCATGATTGCATCTGCTAAAAGTAAAGCACTGTCCATCACATTTGAGTGTGCTATATAGATATTGCTGTGTATCTCTTGCCTGATTTCTGTCTATAATTCTTCTGTGATTTTACATTCTGATCTTGTAATTACAACACTCTTATACAGGATTTCCTAGACTGTTTTGTTATGAAGCACAGTGAGGGTGACAGTGATGAGTAATACCTTATTATTCAGAGCAACTGCAACACTAATAATGCCATGCAATACCAGAGTAAACAGTACCAGTACAGGATATCACTCTTTTATTTCTAGGCGCAGTGTTCGTATCTGACAGACCTGTGGGAGCAATGTTTGTTAGCACTACCTGAATATTGCCACACAAATTACCAGATTCCATATTAGTATTATGCACATACACCTCACTCTGTTACTGTGCACACTCTGGTCACAGCTTGACAACATGGGGGTGTAGATGGGACATACTTGGCTGATTGCTCTCATAACATTTTGAAGAGCTGCTAGAGTGACAGGTTTGTTCTTATATTTTCTTTGTATTTCTTGTTGTATTTCAGTTGTATTTCTTGTTTGCTGCCTAAACGTCTGGGATCATCCCACTGATTTGCCAGGGGGGACAGGGTGACAGGCAACAGATATGGGCCAATTTACTGGACATTCTGGACATATCTGTACAGTTGTGGTGTATGATTCTGCATACACCCTACTACCACTCCCTGGATTCAAACCATGGCTGTGTGTGCTAAAAATGCAACAGTTCACATCTCAGTTGAGTGTGCTATATGGATTTTGTTGTTTGTCTTTTCACTGTTTTCTGTCTAAGTCTCTCTCAGATGTACTATATGACCTCTTTGGATTACAGCAGTCATATACAGACATTCCTACACATTTTATTTATGTAGCATAGTGTGGATAACAGTGCTTAATTCAACAGTACTATTAAGAGATTGCAACTCTACATTATCATATGATACCAGAGTAAAAACATGCAGTCCAGCAGTTAGACCTTTATTGTCAGGCTATTATGCCTTTATTTACATGCAACCTATATGAGATTGTTCCTGCCATATTCTCTGGTGTACGGAGTACATGCCTTAAACAATACAGGTTTTATACAGGCAATTGACTTACTACTACATTTAGATTCATTTCCTATGACAGTACATGCAAGAGCATCAGTAAGCGTCACAACCGCTGCAGTCTACAGGCATGGGCTTCCTGGTTCACAACCCGCTCATCTGCCACTGTGAAAGACATAAGAGGAATATTTAGCCATACCTATCCATAACATACATGAGCTTGCAATTATTAAACAGGTAGTGGACTGATACACATGACTGGGACATCCCCTGTCCTCTTAACCTCTTGGATGCACTGATCCAAGAGATCCTCCTTTCTCCACTTCAGATCAGCATAGTGATGCCTGACCTGCTCACCAGTTCGGGGTATGCCAGTGACACTGGTGAGGTCACAGGCGAGATGGTCCCAGGCTACCGCTTTGTATTGGGAACACTGGTACTGGCCCTGCAGCAGTCTCTGGTCATGGTCTTTCACCTGCCATGACTCTGGACTCCTGGATGCCCCAGCACTGTGCCCAAAAGCGCACACCCTCTCCCATACCAGACATAGTGCCTACAGGAGGAAGCTGCAACCAGTTATGAGATGTATTCCCATCTGTTGGGTTTTAATAGGGCCAGTTTCCTGCACTTTGCCATGATTGGACAGTTTTGAAAATGCAAAGCTATAGGCAAACCTGCTTACCTAAGGCTGGCATTGCTTAAATGGGTATACCAATGGGCAAACTGATTTAGCTGGTCTACACATTACTTACACCTACTAAGCCTGGCTGTTCAATGCTTAGCGTTGCTTAATTTTTAATTTGCATTATATTTCCTTTTTGGCATTGATTTATTATTCATTATATGTTATATATGTGTTTGGTATCCATGATTTATGTGTACATACACTGTATGGGGTCCTTGTGTTTATTAGGGGATTTCAACACTTTATTACAATGACACCTCACATCTGGGCTTAATGCAGTACTCCAGTTCACATATGTATGTTATGTCGTAGGTTATACAACATAAAATTGTATATAGATTCCTTTCCCATGTTCAGTTTGAATTTCCTATAGTGAGAATGTGTTTGGTGACACCTCAATCTTATGTACTGCTGTGATGGCATAGTGATTAACTACTGTGACTATAGTGTACAAGGTTCTGCATTCAAGATCTGCACAGGCTGTTTGTTTTGCTTCTGTCCAGAACAGTGGCTGATGCATACAGAGTGATTAAGGCACTTTTAAGCAATTGTAAGTGGGTTTGCGGGGGTTTGGGTAAAGGTAAACAATGTTAACCTCCAGTTAAATATGCTTACAGAGAGTTAGCTTCAATATTGCTTAACCTGTGTGTGCATTGCTTACCCCCACACAAACGGGCTTAAACTCTCTTACTACTGCTTAAATATGCTTACCCCTGCTTACTACTGCTTAAATATGCTTACTCTTGCTTACTGGTGCTTACTTCAGCTTACAACCACGCTAATTTAGACAGTAATGTCAAATGGTTTTTGGGAAGGTGGTGGATTTGGAAACTGTATGGCTTTATCATTCATTACACATTTTACCTTCCATTTGTATCCCTGATTCCTGTGTACATACACTGTATGGGGCACTTGTGATTGTCTGTGGACTTTACAACATTATGACAATGACACCTCACATCTGCATTTAATACAGTACTACAATTCACAAATATATGTTATTTAGTAGGTTATGCAACAAAAAAATATCGGTGATTAAGTGGTTTGACATGAAAAATGGAATGCACTGGAGTGGGACTCGAGCCAGGAATGACTGCTTAGAAGGTGAATGCTCTGTCCTCTACACTATTGCAGTATTGCTTTAGTTGCATATATCTTGCTTTTTATCCTCTTGTGCCATTTAAGCTGCATTAAATGTAGCTAAGTGATGGCCAAACCCATGCACCTACAGTTACATTTAACCTGTTTCATAAAAAATAAATGAACTTCTTTATATTTTATGTTTTAAATGTTATTACAAACTTGGGGGGATGTTGCTCGTGGTATGGGAACACCTATGAGCAGTCTTGCTCATTTGTATTCCTATACTGCTGTTCTTGATTGCAGGGGCATGTATATTCTGAGATTTCTGCTCTCAGACATGCCCCCTGCACTCGTACATGCTCCGTGTCCATTTAGGAGCTCAGGCAGCGCACCTCCATTGATATGCAAGGTGCACTGCCGTCCTGCTCCTAAACGGCCATTTCCATGCAGGATTAAGCTAGTCCTGCATGGAAGGATAGTGAATCTGGGGGTTTATCTAATTTCTTGTCTTCATTTGACTATCCTTTCCTAAGATCTGGCATTCCTTATTCACTTCTTGACTGCTGTTTCTGCTTCTTTCTGATTTTATTTGTATTATTATCTTTCTTCTGTAATTTCTTTTATTTCCTTTATAGTCTGTCTTTTCTAACATTTGATAATGCACATTTGAGAAACATTCTAAGATTTTCATTGTTTTTAATGTGACCTTAGTTTTAAAGTCTTGCTGAATGTTTCATTGCAGTTTTGTGTCTCAGATGTTCATTCACAGCACATTATTTGTAAAGCTGGAGATACTTCTGAAGCACTGCCCCATTTTATCAAAGTGCACTTTCAGAAACTGCAGAATTCTCATTTTATCTGGCATATCTTTATATCTAGACTGATTATGATTTATGTTGTCTGCTGAACACTATTCCCAAATGGCTACTCATTTTCACACCTGAGATTATCAGCCTTTCTACATTTTAATGAAAACAGCTGCAAAGTTGCTCTTTCCTGAATGGATTCTAGCACCAGCTGTCAGAGGCCTACCTTTGTATTGCACCAATAATGTAATTTCTTATATATGGCTGTGTTCAAGGAGTTTCAGTTAACATTTGATTATGAAAGTCTTCATTCTTGAAGACCCCCACTTTATCTGCTGTCCCAAGTAAGTGTTCTGCATCTTTATATCTTGTAATCCATCATGAGAATGGATTTAATAACACCTCCCTGCAGACTGTGCAACTATTTAATTCTTCAATTTGACCTCCTATGTTTTCATCTCGTATGTATGTGTATCTCCCTCTCTCTCTCTTTCTCTCTCTCTCTGTATATATATATATATATATATATATATATATATATATATATATATATATATTTATATATGAGTGTGTGTGTGTGTGTGTGTGTGTGTGTGTGTGTGTGTGTGCACATGCACTCTTTCTTTCTGTCATGTGCATGGAAATGGATGATTGCTTTGCTGAGATTGTGGACAATGGTTTTCATTAACTTACATATTTCATTTAAAATTTCCCTTTTTTGCCTTATCCACTTAGAGAATTGATAAGTGTTTCCTTTCCTTTTACTCCTTGTATTGGTCTGAATATTCAAATATAGTTATCTAACTACTTTGATAATTTAAGGGAAGTGGATCTTGTTTCTGTTTTGGTTTTCTTTTTAAGCTACTTTAAATGCTTGCAGATTAATTTCTTACTTCCATTGTTTTAGATCGAATCTTCTTTCTTCACAGAGATTCAGATCACCAGTGCAATACAGGCTTGGATGCCTCCAGGATAGCTCCAACCTCTTGTGATGCAAGAGGCGTTTTATCTGCATTTCTTCAAACAAAGGTTGAAATCCATTGTAGTTCATATTCTAGCATGCTCCATGGCATAAGAAAGTATGACTTCAGAAAATGCATTATGTTTGTCTTATTGGTCAAAGGCTAGTACATATATAACTTTCTTCTTCTGTGCTATTTCTTATTCATAGACATGTAATGTCCTGTCATGTGCAATTCTTCCCAATGTCCCCGGAATGCTGTATCCTGTCCTTCCCAGCCCTGGTGCCAGTCACCTTTCGGTTCAGTTATGGCTCTGTAATTGAACAATTTTTTGGGTTACAGGTAGTATACACATTGGAATAGGGTTATTAAAAAAAAGACAGCATTAGTTTACTTACACAGTTTATTAAATTATTTAGTGATTTAATAAACAGTAAATAACTACCTACAGTGATATAAAACCGCAATAACTGTTTGCTTGAAAAAGTCCGTGTGTAACTTTAAACATTGATGAACATAAGTAATCCCAGCTTACTACACATGTGTCATGAAGTTACATGGATATCATAATACATACTAAGATAATAAGGAAATGTCTAAACAATCAAATCACTCTGTTAATTTAAAAGAAATAACTATATACCTGATTGCTGCAGAGAAAAGTTGCCACATTCAGAAATTGAAGGAAATCGTTTGACTCTGTTGTTTCTCCTGTTTAAATTCAGAAGCAATAATCATAAAGTTGTGTAATAGTGAGTTGAATAATTTGGATTAATTGCTCAGCATAAAACTGCATAACTTGAAAAAAAAATGCTCTGTAGAAATTAAAGTTAAAAAAATAATTATTGGTGTAGTGCCTAACCTGATAAAGCTGAGTAAAGCGTAATTAAGTATTGCATAGTTATTTCTGCATAAAGTGTAACTTTCAAGGCAAGGGCATACAATTATGATTCAGTATTCACCATTCACGCCTTTATTAGCATTTCTCAATAAGAGAAATGGTGGCAAGGTGACTTAGAACAAAGTTATCTGTCTCACAAATCCTGGGTGCAGTGTTCAGGTCTGTCATCCACTCAATGTCTATTGGACTTTTACATATTCCTCCATGACTGTATTTGTTTTTTTCCCAGGTATTCTGATTTCCTCCCACATCTCAAAAATATACTTGTTGATTGGCTACATTAATTTTTTTGTATACAGGTTGCATTTGCCATTGTCCTCTTGGCCCAAGTCATAGCTGAAATGGGTCTTAGATATACTTTACTTTCCAATTTAAAATTAAAAATAGAAATAAAATCTGAACAATATGAATGGTTACTGGCCACATTCAATTAATCTCAGGGCTGTTACTGGAGAAACTGCAAGGCAGTTTAAGGCTATTATTAAGAAACGCACATGGAAAATCTGAAATGTTACCAACATTCATTTCTACCAAGAAGTAACAGATTCAATTAAGATATTTCCAGATATCATGTCATTATGTCCCTTCCAGCAGGATGTAACACTCACTTAGACTTGAGTTTCTGGTGTAGATATTAAGGAAAGTTGCTTTTCTAAACTAACTGTGTAGAAAGGCATACCCACCTGTAAACTATGAGAAACTTGACACAGTTGTATCTATTTTAAAAAGTTTTAATTAAATATGTGTTCCTTTAGGCAATATATGCAAATGGAATGACAGAATTATTGCTGTCTCTTCTAATCTGAGGAAACTAGTATACCAACCAACCATTTCAGCTTTACTTTGATTAGTTATGTGAGAATTACACTGCTATTTTGTTTATTTGTCGTCTTTATTGAATATGATTTTGATCTAAAATAATACAAGGGAAGAAAAAGACCAGGATTGCTTTACTTTATGTGCAAAATTCTAAGCTAGAAAACATTATTTTGAGTTTACGTATAATCATAACAACAATAACCTATCCTCATAAAGTTAGCATGTAAACAAAAGCAAAGGCCATACATTGTATAGTCATTCACTGTGCAATCTCTTCCAATATTCAGACTCTGTCAGTGTACAAAATTATATTTATAATGATCAGCCATTTTCCAATAAATAAATATAAATGAATAAATGAAAATTAGTAAATCTGCTTCGCAGGCATTCTGAAGAAATGATGGTCAAGCCCAAATTTGGTAAAAGACAGACTACAAATGTGACTGTTGTATTTTAGCCTTTGGGAATCTGAAAAAGATTTAGGAAAGCCTAATGTTTAATTATATTTTGAATTGGACAGGTACTATTTCGTGGGCCTAAATTAACACTATGATATAGGAATCACTGGACTAAAGCAAAACTGGAACAGTTTTGTTATGGTCTTTCAAATTTCAGATGCATGAGGATTTTACATTTTTAGCATTTCTGCATCATGTTATTTTGTATCCATTAATAAGCATCCTGTTCTTTTAGACTGTCAATGTCTTCAAAATCAACTTAATTTATATCCTGAATAAAATTAATTGATGGACCTTAATTTGTGATACATCTCTAAAATGCAAAAATAAGTTTTATTTGGTGTACTTATTCTTTATCAACTTTTGTACACAAAATGAAAGTTATATATTCAGCAAAGGAAGGTGGATGCACATTTTCAACATTTTCTGACTTTTACATGAATATGTAAATGGCATTTAATTAATAGTTATTAGAATTGATTCAGAAATTAATAATACACTGTATTAGCATAATAGTGTAATGAGTGGTGGCACATAAGGTAGAGTCGATTCATAGACGCATTGTACCATCAAGCAAGCAAGTGAAATTGCATGGTCAACTAATGACCGGATAATGATATGGAAGTGAACAATTTTATACTAATGAAGCCTTCTGTTTATGTAAATGAGGGTAAACAACATGGAGGAGCAATTCAAAAATGTATAAATATTGCATGATCAGATGTGATAGCCAATGAGTTTTACACTCTGATTTCTCAAGAGCACAGCTGAGACCACGCAATGATGTTAGGAATAGCAGCCTTAATAGCCAAACAGTGCATGTTAGAGGTTGCCTTCACAGCCAGTTTTCATGACAAGACTTATTGCCACCCTCTGCATCAAAAAAGGATCTGATCAAGGCCCTGCTTGTTCCACATAACAAGGCAGCATCACTTGGAAGGGATTCCACTTCAACTGCCAGGTGGTGTGTAATCCAGAAGGTGTTATATATACAAAGTATCTGCGTTCATTCAGGCAGTTCCCATGATTCTAAGACCCAGCACTCTTCTTACCTATACCAGAGATTTGTGTAGTACAGCTTTTCACAGCAACATGTTATTGGTGATGCTGAATATGCCCTAAAGCCATGACTGTAACACAGATACACAAACAACAGAACATGTCTAAGTTGCAATACAAAACTTCACATTGCAAGCCTGTAATATTGTCAAGTGTCTGTGTGGACTAATAAACGCCTACTTTCACTGTCTTGATTCTTCTGGTGGTACACAGCATGCTTTAGATAACTGCAGGAAGTTATTTCCTGTTTTTGTAATTCTGTACAACATGATGGTACATGGAAAGCTAAGAGCAGGAGATTGCATTTGGTGTACCAGGCATAGTAGAGCAAGGAGCAACAGAAATGTCAGAAGAGGTAAAGTCCAATGAGTTGCTAAAAGAAGAAGACCATGCGATGGTGTTGGTGAATGTCTTTTGGTGGTTGTCCAATGACATGGAAATGTATTGCTATCAGGTGTATATTGTCCATGTAGATTATGACTATTCATCTGTGGTGGTGTGTCTACGGTTTCCACTCCATGATGTCATGGAGTACACAGTCTGGTAGGTTGTGGCTGCCACATAATGGTGGCCTTCTATTGGGTGGGCACTTCAGGCTCCTGAGGTTATTCTGCCTATCTTCCCTGGACCTTCCAGTCACTCAATGCATCTCAAGCACTGTTCACATGTCATAAACAAATAGACAGTAGTTGGTTGGCATTAATATTGACCTGTGTTCATCTGCTGTACTAACTTTTGTTTGGCATCTACATTGTGCTTTGTTCACTACCAAATAGTAAGAAGCATTTTAATCCTCTAGGGACTGTACTACCAAAGAGTGAAACACATAGCTTTTGCATTTGTATTTCTCTTTTTTTTCACTGTATTTTTTATTTGCTGTTTGTTTGTTTCTCTCCACTATTGATATTTATATGCAGAATCATCAATGGTAGTCAATTTGATGTAGTAGCAGCCACCATACCATGCACCTGCCTTGTCACTGTGCACTGGGTTCCCATCAGTCTCCAGTCCAAGCTGTCTGCAGAGTGACACAGGTCGTCCAGCAGGGGTAACCTAGATGATTTCCTGGTACTGCCTGATGTCTGCATCCTTGGAGGAATGTAGGCTAACCATCATGGGGTGCTGCTCCTGCTGTGTTCATTTATGTCACCCAGCAAGAAGAGTAGTTAGGGTGTAGGGAAGGGGAAGCCTTTCTGGGCACAAGGTGTTAGAGAGCATGATCTTCAGATACGATTAATCAGTAATGCAGTACTGCCATTTGTTTCAAATGCTTGCCTTTTCACCTGTCTTATAAATCCATTTCCTTCTCATTTATAGATGAAAAAGTAGTAATGACTTTGCTGTAAGGCCCTTACCAGAGATCTCAGATGTGCTTTCACCTCATGTATACTATATTCACAGAATTTGGTCTCATTTCATATTGTGACAGCTGCTGTGCTGTGTTAGTAATTAAGCAACCAGTTTGTTTTTCACTAGGGAATTCCTTCACTAGTCTGAACCCATCATACAACATTGTTCCTACTCTATAATTAATCAGGTTGGGCCAAACTGAGATATTTTTGTGTTATATTGCAGTACGTAGTTATAGAAGTCATTTTTTTCTGAATCTAGCCATTGCTTTTTTTTACTTTGTGTAAAATAATACTTATTTTGTTACACCAACTCTTTGTAGAACCAGAAAGATGTTTTATTAATAACATGATAAATGACTGACTATTTAAATTCAAAAAGCTATCTCACAACAACATAAAATTATAACTTGTGCTGGTTATGCAAAACATAATTAAAGTCTAATATAGACCACAGAGTTCTTACCATGTTTGTTTTTTGTTTTTTTTTTGCTACAGAGAAAAATGAGGTTTGGTAACAAACCAATTTGTCCAGCGACATCTTCATTGGGGGGGGGGGGGGTAGATAAATATAAATGGGAATTAAGTGGATAAGGGGGTGGAAAGGGTTAAAATGGGAATGAGGTAAGGATAGGGAGGAAATGAGGTAAGGATAGGGAGGAGCTTAAGGAGTTTATGCAAGGATAACTGGATAAGGAGTCACATTTTGGCGTGAACTTGCTAAGCTAAGTTTACGTCCGAGACAACTCCTAGGTATTTTCAAGAACAGGAAGTCCTCAGGTAGGAAGGGGGTTTGGTGGTGAGTGAATTTAGCTGTAGCATGACCCATTAATCTTGTGGCAGGCTTAAAAAAAAATGGAGGGGGGGGGGAAGAGCACAAAACTGTACTCCTGGCCTGGTACCCTGTGGTAGACCAATGGTATGGTATCCTTGGTGTTTCTAGTATTCCGCAGGTCATGTTTCCTTGCTTCCTTTCATGGGGTGGTGTTCACGTTCACTGTTGGGGTGGTTGACTCATGTGTGACATGAGCAAGCAGTGCACGGTAAGGGTAATCCTAAGATGTGTTCATTAAAATCAGGTTTACAGTAACACAAAAGCTTTCATCCTTGTGTTGGAGCACAAAGTTTGCCCTACCTTTGGCTTCCATCGGTGGTATGTGGTGGGGAAATTTATTTTAACATACCTCTCAACTGTCTAGATTTTACCTCCTATTCTGGTCTGTTCTTCATAAAACCTGTGGTTTTCTAGAAGGGTGGCCTAATGGTTACGGTGTTTGCCTTACAAACACAAGGTATAGGGGTTGACTCTTACAGGGGATAATTGGCTAGGCTTAAAATGGCTCGCAAGGGCAGTTAGCCTAGTACTAACCTATGAAATAACTGGGGTGATCTAGGGATTGAAGACACTAAATAATGATGTACAATCGAGTTGCTGGTTTCATATCCTTTGGTAAATGTATGAAGAGAGCAGTCCTGGTATTTTATCCACTTAAGTTCATAAGGCAACATTTAAGACCTGTTCTCCTTTGAGCTATGTCCAGATTTCTTGTGCAAAAAGACTGAGAGATGGTTTGTAGGGATGTTGCAGCCTAGGAAGTGCTGCAAGTAGTGGGTTGGGGCTGCAAATGCTCACCTACACTGGAGCCATTTAACCGATGAATTGGGGTCCTGCTCAAGTCCATCATCATCTTTTTTTGTTTTCCCAGTATGGTCTCACTGAAGGGGTGACTTGGTTTCCAAATTGCTTACGGGATTTTAAGGCAGTAGCTCTGCACATGTTTAAATTAGCTTGGTAGGTGCAGCTACTGATATCTATGTATATAAGTAGATATTAAAAAAAAGGATGAATAGCATACAAGGGTATTCTGCTGATTTTCTTCCAAGTTACAGCAGCACAGTAACAGCACAAGTTCAATTAGGGTCAGGGAACAAAGGTTTGCAACAGGCATGGATCTCATTGGGGGGGGGACTTGCTAAACCACCAAAGACATTGGTAGGGTTAGGGGCATCTCGCACTGTAGGGCGTCCCCATATTTGTTTTGGCACTTCTCTCATACCTTGCAACGATACAGATTTTCACAGAATGTTCAGACTTGCTTCATATTTTAGGTTTGTTCCTCATAAAGTTGAGGTTTGATGGCAAATGGTTAAGGATTAAAGTCAGCAAATAATGACATACATCAGATTCAGGCATTCAAAATGTATTCCAAAGCAAACCATGTTAAACCATTAGCTTTCTAAATATAAAGACTGACTCTATTTTGTTCTTTTGACCTCATTGTTGGTGGCATGGTCAGATTTCTTGCTTTATGAGGTTGAGAGGTATTGTAGTCATGTAGTGCCCATTTGCAATAGTCCCCTGCTTAATGGGAGTGTGGATAGGTTTTTAGGGTCAAAGTTTGGGGTGGGCCTCTCAACTGTACAGATTTCTGCAAAATGTCCAGAATTTTGCCTCATATTTTGATCTGTTTTAATAAAATTGTGATTTTTCTGGCAATTTAGTGACAAGTATTAAAAATTGAAGTTAGAAAATAATGACAGACATTTGAGTTTTAGACTTCATATCATTCAAAGAGTTCATACTAATGCACAACCTGTTATTCTATCATCTTTGTGAGTTTGTGGGAGCAGTGTTTCAAATTATCCTAATTTTGGGCCTTTGTACCACTTTTATTTATGGTTTGGTCCATGCTGATTGTTAAACCTTCAATCTTTTTTTTGAGATGCTAAGTAAAGTGAAACTGCTAGAATTGGTATTTATTGGGAATATTTGCTACAGCCATTACCACTTATGGTTATTGTACAGCATAGACATTTGATTAAGCTTTCAGATTTCATGCTCTAAGCCTTTGAGTGGTAGTCATGTCCTGGTAAATAACATGGGGATGTGGTGTGCCCCTAAACTGTGCATAATTTCACGGAATGTCCTGTCTCCTATTTAGTTGCTTATTTCAGGAATAGCTGACATAATTGGCCAGTTACTCTGTTGGGAAGAGTCTTTGGTCAGAGTACTGGCCGGATGGTGAGTTCCGGGCTGATGTTACAGTATGGGATGAATGGGGAAGAGACAATAAGATAGTTAGCGGCATGGCGGATTGAAGGGAGCTGTAGGGCAGAGTGGTGAGACTGAATTTGGTTTGAGTCGCGGTCTTTAAAGTGTTACCCTTGGGCAAGAAGGAGAGGGTTCTCGGTAGGCTGGGTGAAAGGTGTTGCCATTGAGACTTATGGGTGGAGCATGGCCATTTTTCAGTGGCTATTTTTTTGCAAGCCGTGTGCCTCTAACCAGCACACTTTGTTAATAGTTGTTAATCTCGATGGTCTGGACAGAAGTCATTTTCAGTAGAGGTTCAGGGGAAAGCTCCAATGACTGTAAGCTATTCGTTAACAGTTATTTAGGGAATGCTCTAATAGTGTGATCAGTTGTGTAAACAAACACATATCAATGTATGGAGAAAAGGGAGGTTTATTGCTCGCCCGTTACATATGTCATCATACCTTCTGCTAGCACAGATTTTCAGAGAATGGCCAGATTTGGTCTCATATTTTGGTCAGTCTGTCATAAATTGTGGTTCCTGGGTCATCATGGTTAAATCATTGAGGGATGGTGTTGTAAATGATGACAGACACTTTGTGTTTCATACCTCTCAAGGCAATAAATTTGAACAAAGCCAGACTTAATGGGGGGGGGGGTCAAAGACCTAAGGAACTTAACCATATAATTTCTCTACACATCTGTTGGGGGCAAAGGCATAGCTATATATATATATATATATATATATATATATATATATATATATATATATATATATATATATATATATATATATATATATATATATATAAATTGTCATATTTTACACATTAGTAAAATCCAACAAAAACAGTCCAGGCGACACAGGAAAATGGTAATAAAACTGTCTTTTTTTAATCAAAATTCACCACAAGCACTTTCACCCTGACTCAGATGAAGGGCTTTTTCAAGTACCTGCATTTGAGTCAGGGTGAAAGTGCTTGTGGTGAATTTTGATTAAAAAAAGACCATTTTATTACCATTTTCCTGTGAAGCTTGAACCATTTTTGTTGGATTTTACTAAGTACTGTATACACGGTTATTCCACTGGTTTTAATATTTTACACATTGTTCTTCTACAATTAGGGGATGTTGGATTCACATTTTGTGTTCTATGTACTTTTTGTCAGGGGAATGAAGTCAGAGGGTCAAAGAAGGGGGTGGCTAAGCTGTGTGGTGGTTTGGAAGATGGGTGCCTGCTGTCTGTCAGGAGAGTAGGAGGGGGTGTAGCCAAGTTTTGATGGTCTTCAAAGAGGGGGGTACATGGCATGAGAGACATGAATTGTAGAAGCAGGAGTCATCATGTTGGTGGTTGACTTGGGGTTTGTTTTTCTTTCTGAATATGTGCTCAGGAGTGCGGTGGGGCCATTATAGCCATTTGAATGCTATCACATGAGGGAGCAGGGCAAAGAAGTATAGAGTCATGGAACGATTCCAGGATAGGTGGGAGGCGAGTTACGGTGGGGTTTGTAACAATGTAGGACGTGTTGCATCTTCCAGGGTTCCCACTGTTTGTAAGCTGTGAGCAATTTTGACATTAACTCTGAGGAAATTACTGTTTAAAACTACTTAACTGTAGTTGTAGGCCATGGTTTAACTTTGGTTCTGAAATTATATCCTTTAGAGGATTTTGACCCAACACCAGCTTGGTGGAATAGGATGGCACTTTCTCATGGATACATGGGTATTTTTCACTTTAGATTAGGTTAGAATAATTACAACATGGTATATTCTGAAATCTGGGGGAGATGTGGTAAGGTGATGGGATGTTATGTTAGACAAGCCTCTCTTTTCTCATGGATGCCACTGCAGGGTCCATGCTTTGAAATACAGCCTGGGTATGGAATGGTTTAAAAGTTTTATTGAAGTGACTGTTTTTATCTACATTACTAAGATGAGGCACACCATTGCCATAATGTGTAATAAATGAGTAAAGGTGGTACACTCGCTAATGCACTTTACTTGGTCTCTGTGCAGATGGTTATGTGGTGATGGGTGTTCTGGTTGCTGTGGTGTTATCCAGTGAGGTGCATTCTTGGAAAGTAATGGATGCAACTGCA
>NC_056732.1:266475613-266528113 GCF_019279795.1 Protopterus annectens | reverse complement strand
CGATATTCTCGACTCGAGTTTATAAAGTGGACCCCTTCAAATATAACACAGGCATGATCTCTCCCCTATATTATTCCTAGGACAAGTATTTTGACACCGGTTGGAAAGGTGTATGTTAATACAAATAAATAAATGAATGAACAAGTTTTTCTGGGGCGATGCCATACCCAGAGTAGCCTGAAATAAGGTAGTATTGTCAAAGGAAGAGGGCAGTATAGCAGCCCCAGAGTTTATTTATTTTATTTTTTTATTTTACATTTGTTGACCGGGCTAGTCCAACTGGGTACATGTCCATTTTCAGTAGAGGACCAGGGAGATAAGCTCCAAGATTAAACTAATGCAGTAGGAATACAAGGCAGCACAGACACATAAAACTAATACATGTTAAAAATGCAATACAGTAATGCTGCAGACTAACATAGTACAACTAGCATCAAGGAGTAAAGGCAGAAAATGCTAAAAAAACAAAAGTTGTTAAGATATAGTAAAGCATTCATAATGTCATTCTATTGGAGATGACAAAATAACTTACCTCAATCAAGATGGAAAAATATGATTTTGGAGGTGGATCCAGGAATAGATTGCAATGATTTGTTGGCAGGTTTTATGGTGGAAAGAAGCGGTATAACTTCAGTCTGATTTGCTGAAGGTTCTGCAATCTGAGCTATTAAAGATCTTTACCAATAAGTGAATTCAGAATAAGGAAGAGTGATATCTTTCTTACTGGAGAAACTAAGGACAAGAAAAAACAAAAACAAATAGGATGGCACTGATGGAAGCATGCCACTGAACTTAAATATTGGCTCCAAATGATAAAACAAGGGAGAATTAACACAAGGGAAGAGCATCTAATCAGCTTAATCAACCCCGTGGTTTGAAATTGTTATATGATGGGTTGGTGAGGAGGCTGAATTTAATCAAGTGGGGAAGAATACAGAAAATGAATGGTCTGCATTTATAAACTGGATAGCAGCTACAGGGGAGGGCAGGTTAGAACATAAAAATCTGATCTCACAGGTTAGTAAGAGGTTAATATTCTTACTAGAGACAAAACTGGAAAGGAGTTGTATGACTGGTGGCCATTTTTTAGAATTTGAAATACCTGCAAATTACTGGAATAGAATTAAATGGATGCCAAGGGTAGCTGTCAACTCTAAGCAGTATACAATTTTTTGCTGGCAGTGTCAAAATATTTTTTTTATATCTCTAGTATGCTAGAAAACGATATTCCCTGGTACCAATCCAAGCTGTTGGAAGTGTTTAAGTGGAAGAGAGGAATGTGGGATCATATTTTTGGAGTTACATGTAATGATTGAATATAAAGAACTCATAGAACAATTAATATGTCAATTAAGTTGGAAGCGGTAAGTATATCACTGACGAAATGTTATATTTTACAGGGTTAGAAGAAGGAGAACTGACACAGCCCTTTTGAACTTACTCTGATAGTTGTTGCTGATAGTGAAGGAGTGATAACTTAAAAGTAGAAGAATCAATTCCCCCCAACAGTCTCAGGGATTGTGGAATCAATAGCGAGACTAAGGGAGGAGGAGGAGGACAGAAATTTACAAGATAAGCTGGCAAAAGGGGCAAAATGATTATTCCTCTGGCTTCAACATCTAGAAAGAAACTGAATCAAATGCCTGTATTAGAAAGATAAGTTGCTTGGTTAGTGAGTAAAGTGGTAGGCTAGGGGAGTAAAGTTTCATATAGCCTCCAGGACATAGAAAATTACTGACTTGCCAGGGAGGCAAATAGGGAATTAAGAAATGAATCCTGTCTAATCAAATTCATAGATTTACTGCCTAAAATGGATTTCAGTTTGTTTGAATCCTATTTTTTTCACTTGTTCTAGGTAAAAGGGTGATATTGCACAGAAAGGTTTATAGTATAAACACTTTTTCCTTGATTGAAAGGTTCTTTTTTGCTTTCTCTTCTTTCTTTTATCTCAATTAAAATAATAAAAAAAAAACACTGACGGTCAACAAAAATAGAAGAATGTAACATATTTGTGGACTGTGAAGTTTTGTAACTGTTGATATTAGATCACTTTGTGATGTGTAGCACTTGATTTGTTTGAAAAAAAAAACACTGGCCATCCACAGAAATGGAAGAATAAACCAAACAGAAACTTTGCAGTGTGGAGGGTGTGAAGTGCACTCCTTGAAATATGTTATGCACCTAGTTCACTAATAAAAATCAAACTTTAAAATACATACTGCAAAATAATAAAATAGTAGGTAGTCCATAGTTGAGTTAAAAATGGAATATCCTTTATTGAAACATGCAAGCGGTCCTAGCTGAGTACAATGAAAAGCATAAAAGACAGCTATTATTTATATATGATCAGGTTGTCTGGAGCAAGGGACTGGTTACAGAGGGTGGTTCTGTTAAAAGCAATAAAAGCATTAAACTCATTTCTTTAACCAAGTCCCCCTTCCCCCTTAACACCACAGTATAAACTGAGACTGTGTTATCTTAGAACTAAAACTAAAATGCTGCAGACAAATTAAAATGTATAGAACAGCTTATTAAGGCTAACCTACTAATCCAAACTTTATTACACACACACACACACACACACACACACACACACACATATATATATATATAGGGTAGCCATTTGAAATATTGGGACCTACTAGGAGACTACTGAAATATAGAGATTGAATGGCTAAAAAAAGTGGACTTATTTATATTAAGTCCAAGATTGCCATTGGCCATTTCTCATGATATTCCCTTTTCTCCACAGTATTTATAAGACTGGGAGAGGTGCAGGGTTGCAGGTGGGGGGCTTGTCCCACTGCAAAAAGAATTTGAAGGAGAAGAGCAAGATTCCAGATTCACTCTTTTCTGGTAGTTTCAGTCTTTTACTGGCTTGTCAGCAGTCAACATTTTGAGAGCCAACATTTCAATAGAGAGCCTATATAGGGTTCTGCTATGAAATATTGATTTCCACAAAATCTGAGGATCAGAAATGCTGACAAATAATACCCAAACATGGAAGGGCAAAAAAAATAAAGCTATTTTGTTTCTTTTGCAGGGAGTAAGCTCTCTTGCACCCTCCCAATGTGGGCTGCAAGCCCTGACCAGACAACTTAAAAATATGTACCAACTCCACAATTGCAAAAAATCAAAGAAGGAAGGAATCTTCCAAAATAACAGAATAATTGCCACTGGCAATGCTTTCCTGTGAAAAACATACACTGAGGTTAATGTTCATCAGCCATTCTTTTTTTTTCTTTTGGCCACTGATGCTTGAGGAATTTCTCCTTGGTCATCTATAGTGGAGCCTATATATAGGTTGGATGAAAAAAGTGATGAGGACAGTGGATATTATTAAAAGGCAGGATAGATTTTTTTCCTGCAATACTTCCAACAGCTTTACCCATGCTGGCCCACAGGCAAGGCAAAGTGCCTGGCTCACAAACCTGCTTTTGAATGCATGCTTCAGTACATTCCCAATACTAACACATGGTACAAACATTCTTAGACTAAGCTGGTGCCCCCGAATTCCATTGTATTGCAGTGCAGTACTAGCCTTTCTCAACGTCTGGATGGCAGTCCTGTAGCAAGACTTTAAGCATTTCTGCTTCCACAGCCAAAATCACCAACTAATAAGAAAAAAATCCATGACACTGGCAAAAGATACACCAGCCATTTATTACATCAAAGACATACTGAGCGCTTTCACCCATCATCCCGTGGGCTTCTTCAGAGTAAAGTACCCTTTTGGAGAATTCTTTTTCATTTCAGCAATGCCTCATGGTGGTCTTCCCTTATAATCGAGGCCTCTTTAGTTTCTCTATTTCAAAGTAGTACCAAACTGGTCTGATGTAAAATAGTTTGGTACTGCTTTAAAACAGAGAAACTGTGAAGTATCCTTTTGAATGGTGTAAGAAAATAGTTTTCAAACATGGCTGTTAGAAACTGCCCGAGTTGAAAAATAAGAAAAACATAAAGAGCCTAAGTGAAGAGGCCTTGATTATAAGGGAAGACCAACATGAGGCATTGCTGAAATGAAAAAGAATTCCCCAAAGGGGTACTTTACACTTTAACCATTTCCCTTCCCCTAGAATGTGACAACCATCCTTCACAGGCTACTTGCAATCATCCTTAGCTGGCTCCTCCACCATTTAAACTGCTAAACAAACCTCATTTGTGTGTGGTATTGTCAGTTCCCCATACCAAAGAGCAGACATAGTCTACTAATGCATTTATTTACTTCCTTATTTATTTGATCGCATTAGTAACATATTCTTGCAAGGATTTAAATTTGATTACATAACTAACAAATTCTTGCAAGGATTTAAGTCCAGTATTTTCAGATTAAAACATCTTTTATATTAGCAAATATACCTAAAATAGATAGATTGAAGAAAGGTTGTATTTTCTGTTGCAGTCTGGTTGATAAAGAGCATGCATTTCAGTTAAAATCAGTTTTCAGTGTTTACCTGAATTAAATTTTGACTGTAATGATGCCTTTAATGAGTTTGCAGGTGCCCACTGAAAAACCTAGAACTAGAACATATGGTCATAAGCATAGGCATTTAAGTGTTAATATAGGGGTATACATTTTAAGATGAAAATTGTGTTAGTTCAGAGTATTTCTCTTAACCTAGGGTACATCAGACTTGGAGTTTGTATACCTATAAATGGAAGTGGTATGGGAGGGCTAGTTCCATGTTGAGGGTACAGGCAGCAAATACTTCTTGCCAATAAATGTTTTAATGGTATAATAGAGATGTTCAAATGTCTTTTTGTTTTGAGAATACAGTTTAATTTTCAAAGTGCAGGGGCCCATACTACTGAAAGTTAGTTTAATTTATACTGAGTCTGCTTTAGAATAAGAAAGAATTCTCAAAATATTGCATTAATGCAGTGCCACCACTATAACAGGCTGTATCACTAGTATGCAGTGTGAGTAACAGTGGTTCTAATATGGACACTTAATGTGCACATTTGAGAATATTTATTGCTATGCAATCAAATCAGATGACTCTGGAACCAGATTAGTGCTGTTTTCACTGAATCTATTATTTTCTGATGTTTCATTAGCAGTGAATGATTAACACTATATTGAATGCTTTTGAATAATCTAAATGAAAAGCTGTCAGATAAAGCCCTTTGTCAATAGAAGATGAGATATAATCTACTTATGCAATAAATGCGATTTGATGCATTATCCAGTCCTGAAGCCAAAAGACATGTTTACTAAGGCTTGCTGATCATTTAAATACTGCAAAGCATGCTCTCCTTTACTTTTGATAACAAATTTGGTACAAATATTTTTTCTATCATTTTTAGTATTCTAGTATTCAAAATACATTTTATGGGTATGTTTTTTATGCATTTCCATGAATAGGTAATGAAAGAGAAAGTTATTTACTGCAAGCTGGTAGCAATGTCACCACTGCAGCAATTGCATGTTGTGTTATGATAACCGGTACTCATTGCCTGCAGTTAAATGTTAGTCTGACAGTCAATACTACTGTACCTACAGTACCTGGAGGTAAAGATATTTCATTTATATGGTTCTCATTTCATGCATATGGTTCTCAGTGACAACAGAAACATACGATCAAAGCTACTGACACATTTTAGATAAGTTCTCAAGGAAAAAGAGATTTTTGTTACAATATTGCTTATTCCACATCTTGCCATTAATGCCCTTCTAGAATTTTGTTACGTTACTGAAGTTGTTTTTTCTGTCGAACTGAGTAGCAGATCTACTGTTTTGATTTATTATTTCTGCTATACAATAAGAGTTACATTTCAAGCCATCTCAAAGTGACAGTGGTGTTTTTAATTTTGCTCTGTTTGACTAGTCTGATCTGTTGTTGAGTTTAGATTTCAATTCTTTTTACCTCCAAAATGTATGAAGCACAGTCAAGTGGAATATCACTCATGAATCAGAGTCTTAATCAGCAATTAATTTCAAGATTTTGGAACATATCCCCCATAATAATTTTGCCTTAATATAACTGTCACCTGATCCACCAAGTACCCACAGAAATTTTATGGACAATAATCATGATACCAAGATTATCAGAACTTAGTGCAAATAGGAGGGCTATATTCCAAGTCACTTCTTGTGGTATCTTGATGTGGTCTCCTTACTCCAAAATACAGTATTCTCTGAAATGGTATATATAACTAGAAAAGGTGTTGGGAAGTACAGCTCCCCACATCAGAAGCACAGAGGGCAAATCAAACTTACAACAAATGCTTTCAAAGTATATAGAAAGCTTTAGAATTTGCACATTCTTATTTGGCTTATAGTTCATTTTTCAAGTACCAAGCCTCAATAGATTGGTTCATCCAATGTGGAACTAGTGGGAGAGTATATGTTTAATGTTCATAGTACTCCATTTACTAAACATTCTGTATCTATATCAGTTATTTGTAGATTAGATAGTAGTGTCAACTCACATGCAATTAATGCTTTAGTTACCACATCTGTTTGGAACATGGTCAGTTTAAAGATTTATTGATGACATTTTTTTTTTTTTTTGCAGGAAGAACATGTCTTCAGCCAGGGAAAGTAGTAAGGTAGTAAGAGGTCATTAGGAGTGTGTATTAATATTAATGTATCAGACATTTTAAAATTATGCTGTATCTTTTTCTCATATGTGATCTTGTGTGTCAGCAGCCCCTGTCTACTTATCTGCTCATTAAGTGTAGTGATTTGCTGTTTTAACTGTGAGTTGTATATCATTCATATTACTCTGCACTAATGGTTATTCCAGGGATCTCCTAGCAACAAAACTTTTGAGGTGACTTTTGCATGTCGGGATATTGTAGTATTTAGATGTTGTTTTTTTTTTCCTTAGTATATTTATGAAGATGCTTCCATCTTGTGTGTTTGGCCATCATTGCAAACAGTAATAACTATTGTTGCCTCGCAGTAAATTGTGGTGGTTACTTCATCTATTTTAAATGCACATATGTTGTCTATCCAGATAGCAACTCTACATACCTTCTTCTACTTTGTCAGTCTTTTCATTGTAAGCAGGAAAGTACAGTTTTGTACCTACCATAAATGTAGATGTTCGAAGATCCACATTGCTGCAGTCCTTACACTTGGGTAGTCCGCTGTCCTCGGTCGGCCCGAATATCAAAGTATTAGGCTGGCCGGGTCAAGGCGCTTAAGACTGACATCAGAACGTCAGGGTACAAATGCGCATGACCGACGTCATATCCTCAGTCTTTTCCTGCCCCAGATGTCAGAAGACCCTAAAAAGAAAGGTCAAAACCAAAAGACAGCAAAAAACAACCAACCACCCTTGCACTAATCATATGTACAATATATACAATATCCACAATATTCACAACCCAAACCACACAACCGCCTCTAACTACAGCGGGGAAGGAGGGAGGGTAAATTGGACTGCAGCAATGTGGATCTTCGAACATCTACATTTATGGTAGGTACAAAACTGTACTATGTTCTTCATCTCACATTGCTGCAGTCCTTACATTTGGGTAGAATCCCAAAGCAGAGGAAAGGGAGGATGGCAAAACTATAAAGCAGTAGGAGCTGCCAAAATGCCCTGTAAAATTGCAGTGGCAAAACCAGCCCTAGATTTAGAGTAAAGTGGAAGGTGGTAATGCTTAGAGAAAGTATGCACTGAACTCCAAGTAGCTGCCTCCAAAATATCTTTAGTTGCCACCCCCCTTAAAAAGCTGTAGAAGTGGCAGTAGCCCTAGTGGAATGAGGCCTAATCCCAGCTGGAATCTCCTTACCATGATGGGAATAACAGAAAGCAATACAAAACCCAATCCACTTAGAAATAGTTTGTTTTGACACAGGCTTGCCCTGAGAACCCAAAGCAAATGAAACAAATAACTGCTGAGACTGCCTGAACCCTTTAGTTCTGCTCAAATAATATCGCAACTGCCTGTGTATATCCAAAGTGTGCAAAATCTTTTCCCCTTTATTTGGGGGTTTGCATAAAAAGTAGGTAAATGAATAGTTTGGTTTAAAGCCACACTAGAAACCACTTTAGGCATAAAGGAAGGATTAGTACGCAAAGATACCCTATCCTTATGGAAAATTAAGAAAGGCTCAACCGCCATAAGGGCCTGTAATTCAGAAACCCTTCTTGCAGAGGTAATGGCCAACAAAAAGCAGTCTTCCATGATAAATATTTCAACTCGGCAGTAGCTGCAGGCTCAAAAGGTTGTAGAGTGAGTTTCTCCAACACAAAATTGAGATCCCAAGCAGGAGTAGGAGCTCTACGTCAGGGTCTTATATTCTTTGCCCCTCTAAGGAATTGCTTAAACAAAGGATGAGAAAACAATGGTGGGTCACAGTCATAGTGAGCAGAAATTGCTGCAGCATGAACCTTAATAGAAGAGAAGGACAATCCTTTGTCCAGTAACTCAGTAAGATATTGAAGAGCCACACTTAAATTAGGCTTAGAAACATCAAATTCCTTTGCTGTACTCCAAAATAAAAATCTCTTCCATTTATCTGCGTACACTTTCCTTGTACTAGGCCTTCTGGCCTCCAAAATAACATTCAAAACTTGCTGTGGAAGCTGAGACCCTCCAGGGTTCAAAACAGAATATGCCAGGCTGTTAGGTGAAGAGAGTGAAGTTTGACATTGAGTAAATGACTGTTCTCCTGAGACAGCAGGTGTGGAATCGAAGGTAAAGGCCAAGGAGGCTCCCGTACCAGACTTCTCAGTAATGGGTACCAGTGCTGTTGAGGCCAATCTGGAGCTATTAAAATCATCTTTGGCTTGTCCTGTCTGACCTTCAGGAGTACCTTTGGGAGGAGAGGCAGAGGTGGAAAGGCATACACATGAAGATTGCTCCAATTGAATGAAAGAGCATCCACTTTCCAAGCTGTGGGATGAAACCTTTTTGTGCAAAACTTTGGCAGCTGGAAGTTTAGTGGAGAAGCGAACAGATCTATGTCTGGAGTTCCCCATAACACTGTCAATTTCTGAAATACATGAGGATCCAATTTCCACTCGTGGGGATCCATAATTTGTCTGCTCAACACATCTGCTAAGGAGTTCTGTGCTCCCAGCAGAAACCTTGCCTGAAGATTTAGCTGTAAACTGAGAGCAGTCTCCCACAAAATCATTGCTTGTCTGCATAGAGGATAAGAATGTGTTCCCCCTTGCTTGTTGATGTACCACATGATAGTTGTGTTGTCTGTTAGAACCAACACCTGCCCTGGAAGAAGTAAATCCTTGAAAGCTATTAATGCAAATTGGACTGCTAACATCTCCTTCAAGTTGATATGTAGATGTTGAAGTCTGGCAGGCCACGTGTCTTGTACCCACTTTCCATTTAGATGAGCTCCCCAAGCTTTGTCTGAGGCATCTGTCGTTAGAATCTGACTCACCTCTGGCCGGGTCACAGAGAGTCCCTTGTTTAGGTGACATTCCTGAGCCCACCACAAAAATTCCTTTTGAATGCAAGGTATTATCTGAATGACAGTGTCCATATCTTGGCAGTGCTGTGTCCATACATTTTGAGATACCATTGTAGCTTCCTCATATGCAGTTTGGCATTGGGAAGCACCAGAATACAAGATGCCATGAACCCCAAGGCTTGAAGGACTGTCCTTGCAGTCAGCCTGGACTGATGAGACAATTGATGGAAGTAAAGAGAAAGATTCTTTTGTTTGTCCGGGGTCAAAAAGGCCATCTGGGATGCTGTATTCAGTCTCACACCCAGAAAGCACATGTCCTGAGAGGGTACTAGACTGGACTTTATTTCGTTCACAGAATACCCCAGGCATCTTAGCACTGCTATCACATATTGTAAATGATGAAGAAGTTCGTCCTTTCCTTGGGCCAGAATCAGGCAATCGTCTAAATAAGGATAGATCTATATTCCTCTTAGCCTGAAGAAAGCTATCACTGGAGCCAGAACCTTCGTGAACACTCTCGGCGCAGTAGATAAGCCAAAGGGCAATGCAGAGAACTGATAATGAGAAGTCCCAGCCCGAAAACGCAGATACTTCCTGCAACTTAGCCTGATAGGAACATGAAGGTAAGCCTCCTTGAGATCCAGAGTCACCATCCAGTGATCTTTGCCCAGCAGAGGTAAAAGCTGTTGCAACGTCAACATTTTGAACTTGGGAATGTCCAGATAAGTGTTGAGGATAGATAAATCCAAAATTGGTCTCCACGTGTTCCCCTTCTTTGGTACTAGGAACAGGCGAGAATAAAATCCTAGGCCCACTTCTGGCAGAGGGACCGGTTGTATGGCCCCTATTTGAAGCAACAGAGAAATTTGTTTGTGAGCCTCTAGTCTTTGCTGAGGAGGAACGTCTGGCATGCCTTTGAAAGGAGGCAAGGTATGGAAATAAAACTTGTAACCTTGGTGTATGATATCCAATACCCATCTGTCTTGGGTAATCAAACTCCAATTTTCCTTGAAGAGTGCCAACCTTCCTCCCAAAGGTGCTGCCAGGAAGAAGGATCTGGCAGCTGAAAAGGTAGGTCATTGGGCCTGTTTACGAAAGGACTGGTCCCTGCCCTCACCCGAAGATTGTGCAGGTGAACTCCCTGTTCTAGGTCTGAAGGAGCTGTGAGCTCTGCCCCTACCACGTCTAGATCTACCCCTAGACTGTGAATCATAAGAAGGGTACGTCCACCCCTTAGCAGGCCAGTTCCTACTAAACTTCGGAGGCTGAACTTGCAAAAAATCTTTAACAGCCTGCATAGACTTAGCCTTGTCTTCCATTTTCTTCAAGACTGACTCCACAGGTGAACCAAACAACACATCAGACTGTAAAGGAGCATCCAAAATCCTTGTCTTAACATGGTCAGATAAATTCTGATCCCTCAGCCAGGCGTGCCTGCGAAGAACTGACCCAGTGGCAGCCACCCTAGACGAGGCCTGTACAGCATCAAAACCACATTGTAAAGAATGCTTACCCACCTGTTCAGAGACATGTACCAAATCTTGTAATTCTTTACACTCAATGCCTTCCGCCAGAGCATCTACCTTAGACTTCAATTGAGAAAGAAGATAGTTTTGATATTTCAACATGTGAAACTGGCAATTCAAAGCCCTCATAGCTAAGGTGGAAGAAGTATAGACTTTCTTTCCCCATCTATCCAAAGCTCTGGCCTCTTTATCTGGAGGAACCGGATTTTTTACAACAGAGGCCTTGACACCCTTAGGTCCCTGACTAACAGTTTCTGGGTCCGCCCTAGGACTCTTATAAAGATATTTATGAGCCTCAGGCACCCTGTAATACTTATCCAGTTTAACAGGAGCAGGAGGCAAAGAATCAGGATTAAGTGAAGCCTCTGCAAACACATCTTCCACAACATCCAGAACAGGTGGTATAGCCAAAGGCCTATGCTGGGGTAAAAGCAAAAATTCCCTAAGCCTTTTCCTGGAATCAGAGAAGTCCTGACCTTCCCACTTAAAATGTTCCCTCATGGAATGAAGAGTCTCTGAAAAAGAAAAATCCTCTGGAGGAGAAGCAGAAGGAGTCGAATCATCTGCATCAGAATCAGAATAAGGAGAGTACTCCTGCAAGTCTTCAGCCGAAGTCTCTGAAACATCCGAAGCCTGCTCAAAACTCCCCAACTACGGTTCCACCCTAGGTCTCTTATCAGGAGGGGGCAAAGAACCTCTAATCAAAGTAATTAAATCTTCTGCCATTTTAAGCATGTGCTTCTTGGGCACAGATCCTGATGAACTAGGAGTGACACCAACAGAAGCTAAACCTGGCCTGCCTCTGGGAGAAGCCTTGGAAACAGAAGGAGAGGGCCTAACCACCCTAGGAAGGGAGGGGAGTACAGTAACCTGAGAAGCCCCTTCAGCCTGACCTGCCTCCTGAGAGGCCACATCCTGCAATATCAAAGTCTCCCCCTGGGACTCCAGAGAAGCCTCCGGTGGAACCACCGGTTCCACTGACGCCTCTAAAGAACCGGCGTCCGGTACAGATGACTCTTCTTGCCTGGGTTTAGCTGCTTTGTCTTTGCGCTTCTTCGAAGAAGCGGGCGTCGGAGCATCCAACGGCATATTATAATTGCACCGCTTCCCGAAGACCAACCTGGCACAATCTAACCTTCGCTTAATAGTGCGCTTATTGAACCTAGCACAAAAGCGACACCCAACAACGTCGTGCTCAGGCCCCAAACAAGGAATACACAAAGTATGATAATCCCTATGCGGTATCTGCTTCCCACAAGAAATACAGTTATTCACTTTTTCTGACATCCGGTAAACCACTGAGGCAAGAAAAAACTAAAATATTCCCCAACGGGGTACTTAGCCAACTTTGACTCGGTCTGAAACTCCGAATTCGAAAAATTTCAGAATGCCGAACGGCACTTGCAATGCTGCTTCTGCATCGGACCATGCGGCAAAAAAGACTGAGGATATGACGTCGGTCATGTGCATTTGTACCCTGACGTTCTGATGTCAGTCTTAAGCGCCTTGACCGACGTCAGCCTAATACTTTGATATTCGGGCCGACCGAGGACAGCGGACTACCCAAGTGTAAGGACTGCAGCAATGCGAGATGAAGAACATTGTTAATTTCTTAACATGTATTCTCACGTCTTTAAGTTTTACCTCACAGTTTGTTTCAATTAGTTTTGGAGTCCCATTCATACAAAGGTCTTCCCACTTCCTTTCCCATAGGAAAAACTGCTCTCCTTGATAAAACATAAACCTTTAACACTTAATATCCCAAGACAGTACACTTCAGTTTCCTTTTTGTAACAATTTTTTCATTACCATTCCTGAAAACTAGCTGCATGAAAATATTTACCTTGGCAAACTGTGCTCTCTATTTCCTCAGTGCTCTCACTTGACATATCCTACTATCATTATATGGCATTTTGCAGATCTTATTAGTCTTTACCCAACTGACCAGTTTTACTTCTGTTGAAAAACAAGAATAGCACATTCCCTAAACTAGTTTTTGTTTATTTGTTTAGTTTTAAGTTTATTAACTTGATTTAAATTCATTAGATACACTGAAGTGGACTGTCTGGTTAAACAACTTGTTCAAGTTACACAGTATGGAATCCAAACCCAAGACTAAGTGGAAAAGCTTGTTAACAACATATTACCTTAATCATTTGCATTAAAATGTCCTGTCAGTGGTTAGTTTTTAAGTACTGCATTACTATCGAAACATTCTCTGAGTCGAGGCCCCATGCTGCATTAAAAGAGTTTGCACTGTGCACACTTCCCAGTCTGCTTCACAACAAGTAATCATTCTCACTTCTAGCACACTTTCTTAGTACATGGTTTGCAGTGACCTCTTCTGGGCCAGTCTTAATCTTTGCTTTTGACTTTACTCAGTCTACAGGTAGCAGCAGTACTTCCCTAAGAGGCCTAATCCTGGGAATTGTAAGGACTACCTGCCATCTTCATGCTAATATGTATCTCCCTACATGAGTTGCTCTGGTAGAAGGCAAAATGCCCATGTTTTCCTCTTTGCTTCTGAATTTAATAAATTAATAAAGTCCAATAATATACTTATCAAATTATCACAATTAGAAGTTAGGACAAAAGATAGGACCTATAAGAGGTAGAAAGGAGAAAGGTAATACAGGCATAGCACAGTATGGCTAGCAAAAACACAACAAAGACTGAAAGGGCAGGAAAAGCTAAAGTTGAAATTGATTTAACAGAAGAGATAAGAAGAGAAGCACGTTCAGGTGCATAACAGAAAGAAGGAAAAGGAAGGCATGAGTGGCCAGGCTGAATGAAGGTGAGATGGAGACTATGAAAGAAATCAGGAGAAAAAAGTAGAGCTATTAAAAGAACACTTCTCAGTCTTCATAAAGGAAAGCAACACAGTGGTGCCAGAACTGCCTCAAGCAGTCCTCAGCAATTAGATCAGCATGCTGGTAGTTTCTTGTCCTGCTGATGGAGTTCTTCAAAAAGTCACTGGCTAGTGCAGGAGAGACATGACTAGAAGATGGTATCTATGGACCCATTGTTGAAGGGGAATAGGTAAATGAAATCTAGGGAAGTGCAAGCCTATTCACTTAACAATGGTGTCTGCATTTACCTTTAACTGACACCTTTATTCCCACATGTTCAACCTTCCCAAATCCTTTGTTATACTCTCCCTAATCCTCTGCTGCTGCACTTACCTGTGAGTTATCAGCAATGAAGCTGCAGAACTGGTGAGTTATCTGCAATCAGCAAATTAAGCTGCATCTACTTGTGAGCTATCAGCAATGAAGCAGCACTTACCTGTGAGTTATCAGCAATGAAGCAGCACCTACCTGTGAGTTACCAGTAATCAGCAAATGAAGCTGCATTTACCGTTGAGTTATCAGCAATGAAGCAGCAATTACCTGTGAGTTATCAGCAATGAAGCAGCTCCTGCCTGTGAGTTACCAGCAATCAGCAAATGAAGCTGCACTTACCTATGAGTTATTAGCAATGAAGTTGCACCTACCTATGAGTTATCACGAATGAAGCTGCATCTACCTGTGAGTTATCAGCATTCAACTATGAAGCTGCATCTACCTGTGAGTTTTCAGCAGTGAAGCTGCACCTACCTGTGAGTTATCAGCAATGAAGCTGCATCTACCTGTGAGTTAGCAGCAATCAACAAATGAAGTGCACTTACCTGTGAGTTATCAGCAATGACGCTGTTTCTACCTGTGAGTTATCAGCAATCAGCAAATGAAGCTGCACTTAACTGTGAGTTATCAGCAATAAAGTAGCACCTTCCTGTGAGTTATCAGCAATGAAGCAGCACCTACCTGTGAGTTACCAGCAATCAGCAAATGAAGCTGCACGTACCTGTGAGTTATCAGCAATAAAGTTGCATCTACCTATGAGTTATCATGAATGAAGCTGCATCTACCTGTGAGTTATCAGCATTCAGCAATGAAGCTGCATCTACCAGTGAGTTTTCAGCAATGAAGCTGCACTTACCTGTGAGTTATCAGCAATGAAGCTGCATCTACCTCTGAGTTAGCAGCAATCAGCAAATGAAGCTGCACTTACCTGTGAGTTATCAGCAATGAAGCTGCATCTACCTCTGAGTTAGCAGCAATCAGCAAATGAAGCTGCACTTACCTGTGAGTTATCAGCAATGAAGCTGCATCTACCTGTGAGTTAGCAGAAATCAACAAATGAAGCTGAATTTGTCTGTGAGTTATCAGCAGTGAATTAGTACCTCCCTGTGAGTTATCAGCAATGAAGCTGCACCTACCTGTGAGTTATCAGCAATCAGCAGATGAAGCTGCATATACCTGTGAGTTATCAGAAATCAAGCAGCACTTACCTGTGAGTTATCGGCAATGAAGCCGCATCTACATGTAAGTTACTAGCAATCAGCAAATGAAGCTGCACTTACCTGTGAGTTATCAGCAATGAAGCAGCACTTACCTGTGAGTTATCAGCAATGAAGCAGCACTTACCTGTGAG
This sequence comes from Protopterus annectens, assembly GCF_019279795.1. Lineage (NCBI taxonomy): Eukaryota > Metazoa > Chordata > Ceratodontiformes > Protopteridae > Protopterus > Protopterus annectens. Next base: position 266,512,723 of record NC_056732.1, on the reverse strand, counting down.
TTATCAGCAATGAAGCTGCACCCCTCTGTGAGTTATCAGCAATCGGCAATGAAGCTGCATCTACCTGTGAGTTTTCAGCAATGAAGCTGCACCTACCTGTGAGTTATCAGCAATGAACCTGCATCTACCTGTGAGTTAGCAGCAATCAACAAATGTAGCTGCACTTATCTGTGAGTTATTAGCAATAAAGTAGTACCTCCCTGTGAGTTATCAGCAATGAAGCTGCACCTACCTGTGAGTTATCAGCAATCAGCAGATGAAGCTGCATCTACATGTGAGTTATCAGCAATGAAGCAGCACCTACCTGCGAGTTATCAGCAATCATCAAATAAAGCTGCACTTACCTGTGAGTAATCAGCAATAAAGCAGTACCTACATGTGAGTTATCAGCAATGAAGCAGCACCTACCTGTGAGTTATCAGCAATCAGCAAATGAAGCTGCATTTACTGTTATCAGCAATGAAGCAGCACTTACCTGTGAGTTATCAGCAATGAAGCTGCATCTACCTGTGAGTGTTCAGCAATGAAGCTGCACCTACCTGTGAGTAATCAGCAATGCAGCTGCAACTACCTGTGAGTTATCAGCAATCATCAAATAAAGCTGCACTTACCTGTGAGTAATCAGCAATAAAGCAGCACCTACCTGTGAGTTATTAGCAATGAAGCTGCATCTACCTGTGAGTTACCAGCAATCAGCAAATGAAGCTGCACTTACCTGTGAGTAATCAGCAATGAAGCAATGCAACACCTACCTGTGAGTTATCAGCAAACAGCAAATAAAGCTGCATTTACCTGTGAGTAATCAGCAATGAAGCAGCACCTACCTATGAGTTATCAGCAAGGAAGCTGCATCTACCTGCGAGTTAGCAGCAATCAACAAAGGAAGCTGCACTTACCTGTGAGTTATCAACAATGAAGCAGCACCTACCTGTGAGTTATCAGCAATGCAGCTGCATCTACCTGTGAGTTATCAGCAATCATCAAATAAAGCTGCACTTACCTGTGAGTTATCAGCATTGAAGCTACACTTACCTGTGAGTTATCAGCAATGAAGCTGCATCTACCTGTGAGTTAGCAGCAATCAGCAAATGAAGCTGCACTTACCTGTGTGTTAGCAATGAAGCTGTGCTTACCTGTGTGTTATCAGCAATGAAGCTGTATCTACCTGTGAGTTATCAGCAATCAGCAAATGAAGCTGCACTTATCTGTGCGTTATCAGCAATAAAGTAGTACCTCCCTGTGAGTTATCAGCAATGAAGCAGCACCTACCTGTGAGTTACCAGCAATCAGCAAATGAAGCTGCACTTACCTGTGAGTTATCAGCAATAAAGTTGCACCTACTTATGAGTTGTCATGAATGAAGCTGCATCTACCTGTGAGTTATCAGCATTCAGCAATGAAGCTGCATCTAACTGTGAGTTTTTAGCAATGAAGCTGCACTTACTGTGAGTTATCAGCAATGACGCTGCATCTACCTCTGAGTTAGCAGCAATCAGCAAATGAAGCTGCACTTACCTGTGAGTTATCAGCAATGAAGCTGCATCTACCTGTGAGTTAGCAGAAATCAACAAATGAAGCTGCACTTATCTGTGAGTTATCAGCAATGAATTAGTACCTCCCAGTGTGTTATCAGCAGTGAAGATGCACCTACCTGTGAGTTATCAGCAATCAGCAGATGAAGCTGCATATACCTGTGAGTTATCAGCAATGAAACAGCACTTACCTGTGAGTTATCAGCAATGAAGCAGCACTTACCTGTGAGTTACCAGCAATGAAGCTGCACCCCCTGTGAGTTATCAGCAATCAACAATGAAGCTGCATCTACCTGTGAGTTTTCAGCAATGAAACTGCACCTACCTGCGAGTTATCAGCAATGAACCTACATCTACCTGTGAGTTAGCAGCAATCAACAAATGTAGCTGCACTTATCTGTGAGTTATTAGCAATAAAGTAGTACCTCCCTGTGAGTTATCAGCAATGAAGCTGCACCTACCTGTGAGTTATTAGCAAACAGCAGATGAAGCTGCATCTACATGTGAGTTATCAGCAATGAAGCAGCACCTACCTGCGAGTTATCAGCAATCATCAAATAAAGCTGCACTTACCTGTGAGTAATCAGCAATAAAGCAGTACCTACATGTGAGTTATCAGCAATGAAGCTGCACCTACCTGTGAGTTGTCAGCAATCAGCAAATGAAGCTGCATTTACCATTGAGTTATCAGCAATGAAGCAGCACTTACCTGTGAGTTATCAGCAATAAAGTAGTACCTCCCTGTGAGTTATCAGCAATGAAGCTGCACCTCCCTGTGAGTTATCAGCAATCAGCAATGAAGCAACATTTGCTTGTGAGTTTTCAGCAATGAAGCTGCACCTACATGTGAGTTATCAGCAATGAAGAAGCACCTACCTGTGACTTACCAGCAATCAGCAATGACGCAGCATCTACCTGTGAGTGTTCAGCAATGAAGTTGCACCTACCTGTGAGTAATCAGAAATGCAGCTGCATCTACCTGTGAGTTATCAGCAATCAGCAAATGAAGCTGCACTTACCTGTGAGTAATCAGCAATGAAGCAGCACCTACCTGTGAGTTATCAGCAATGAAGCTGCATCTACCTGTGAGTGTTCAGCAATGAAGCAGCACCTACCTGTGAGTTATCAGCAATGCAGCTGCATCAACCTGTGAGTTATCAGCAATCATCAAATAAAGCTGCACTTACTTGTGAGATATCAGCATTGAAGCTGCATCTACCTGTGAGTTATTAGCAATGAAGCAGCACTTACCTGTGAGTTATCAGCAATGCAGCTGCATCTACCTGTGAGTTATCAGCAATCATCAAATAAAGCTGCTCTTAATTGTGAGTAATCAGCAATAAAGCAGCACCTACCTGTGAGTTATTAGCAATGAAGCTGCATCTACCTGTGAGTTACCAGCAATCAGCAAATGAAGCTGCACTTACCTGTGAGTTATCAGCATTGAAGCTGCACTTACCTGTCAGTTATCAGCAATGAAGCAGCACCTACCTGTGAGTTATCAGCAATGCAGCTGCATCTACCTGTGAGTTTTCAGCAATCATCAAATAAAGCTGCACTTACCTGTGAGTAATCAGCAATAAAGCAGCACCTCCCTGTGAGTTATTAGCAATGAAGCTGCTTCTACCTGTGAGTTACCAGCAATCAACAAATGAAGCTGCACTTACCTGTGAGTTATCAGCAATGAAGCTGCATCTACCTGTGAGTTATCAGCAATGCAGCTGCATCTACTTGTGAGTTATCAGCAATCATCAAATAAAGCTGCACTTGCTTGTGAGTTATCAGCATTGAAGCTGCACTTACCTGTCAGTAATCAGCAATAAAGCAGCACCTACCTGTGAGTTATCAGCAATGCAGCTGCATCTACCTGTAAGTTATCAGCAATCATCAAATAAAGCTGCACTTACTTGTGAGTTATCAGCATTGAAGCTGCATCTACCTGTGAGTTAGCAGCAATCAGCAAATAAAGCTGCACTTACCTGTGAGTTATCAGCAATGAAGCTGCACTTACCTGTGAGTTATCAGCAATGAAGCTGCATCTACCTGTGAGTTAGCAGCAATCAGCAAATAAAGCTGCTCTTACCTGTGTGTTATCAGCAACAAAGCAGTACCTTCCTCTGAGTTATCAGCAATGAAGCGGTACCTGTGAGTTATCAGCAATGAAGCTGCATCTACCTGTGAGTTAGCCGGAATCAGCAAATGAAGCTGCACTTACCTGTGAGTAATCAGCTATAAAGCAGCACCTACCTGTGAGTTATCAGCAATGCAGCTGCATCTACCTGTGAGTTATCAGCAATCAGCAAATGAAGCTGCACTTACCTGTGAGTAATCAGCAATGAAGCAGTACCTACCTGTGAGTTATCAGCAATGAAGCTGCATCTACCTGTGAGTGTTCAGCAATGAAGCAGCACCTACCTGTGAGTTATCAGCAATGAAGCTGCATCTACCTGTGAGTTACAAGCAATCAGCAAATGAAGCTGCACTTACCTGTGAGTAATCAGCAATGAAGCAGCACCTACCTGTGAGTTATCAGCAATGAAGCTGCATCTACCTGTGAGTGTTCAGCAATGAAGCTGCATCTACCTGTGAGTTACCAGCAATCAGCAAATGAAGCTGCACTTACCTGTGAGTTATCAGCATTGAAGTGCACTTACCTGTCAGTTATCAGCAATGAAGCAGCACCTACCTGTGAGTTATCAGCAATGCAGCTGCATCTACCTGTGAGTTATCAGCAATCATCAAATAAAGCTGCACTTACTTGTGAGTTATCAGCATTGAAGCTGCACTTAACTGTCAGTTATCAGCAATGAAGCAGCACCTACCTGTGAGTTATCAGCAATGCAGCTGCATCTACCTGTGAGTTATCAGCAATCATCAAATAAAGCTGCACTTACTTGTGAGTTATCAGCATTGAAGCTGCATCTACCTGTGAGTTAGCAGCAATCAGCAAATAAAGCTGCACTTACCTGTGAGTTATCAGCAATGAAGCTGCACTTTCCTGTGAGTTATCAGCAATGAAGCTGCATCTACCTGTGAGTTAGCAGCAATCAGCAAATGAAGCTGCTCTTACCTGGGTGTTATCAGCAACGAAGCAGTACCTTCCTCTGAGTTATCAGCAATGAAGTGGTACCTGTGAGTTATCAGCAATGAAGCTGCATCTACCTGTGAGTTAGCCGGAATCAGCAAATGAAGCTGCACCTACCTGTGAGTAATCAGCAATGAAGCTGATTTATTTGTTTCATCAGCAATGTCTGAGGAAAACACACTGAAGAATGCTGGGCACAGGATAGAGCCCTAAGGTACAATGCTAGTCTGGTAAAGTCAGGGAGAGAATAGTGAGAGTAATTTAGGTAGCATTTTGAATTCCAGGACAGCAGCAAACATGAGTCCATAAGGAAAGGGCAATGTTAGTCAATCCTAGTTTTATTGATGGGTACATGTGAATTTAACGGGACAGCCTAGACTTCTGCAAGATATTTGACTCACCACACAGGAGGCTGAAAGAAAAAGAATGTGGATATGTTCAGGGTGGAGCCAATACTGAGGAAATAAATAACTGCATAGTTGAATGGTTTAACACAGAATCTTGTGGTGAGAGAATCAATACCTGGAATTAAGAACATTCACAGTCGATCAAGTCAAGGTATCTTTAGCTGAGCAGTGGTTGGATTCTTTTAATCAAGTTAAGATAAATAGGAGTGGATGGCAATGCCAAAACATTTTGGGACTCAGGCTGACTCGGTGTGTGTGTGTGTGTGAGTGTGTGTGTGTGTGTGTGTGTGTGTGTGTGTGTGTGTGTGTGTGTGTGTGTGTGTGTGTGTGTGTGTGTGTGCGTGTGTGTGCGTGTGTGTACGTGTGTGTGCGTGTGTTTGCATTTGAGTGTCTGCATGTGCATGTGTCTGCAGGTTAGGAGTAGAGTAGGGGTTAGAATTCATTTTGTGTGTGTGTGTGTGTGTGTGTGTGTGTGTGTGTGTGTGTGTGTGTGTGTGTGTGTGTGTGTGTGCATGTGTGTGTGTGTGTGTGTGTGTGTGTGTGTGTGTGTGTGTGTGTGTGTGTGTGTGTGTGTGTGTGTGTCTGCATGTGCATGTGTGTGTAGGTTAGGAGTAGAGTAGGAATAAGGATTAATTTTGTGTGTATGTGTGAGTGTGTGTGTGTGTGTCTGTGTGTCTGTGTGTGTGTGTGTGTGTGTGTGTGTGTGTGTGTGTGTGTGTGTGTGTGTGTGTGAGTGTGTGTGTGTGAGTGTGTGTGTGTGTGTGTGTGTGTGCGTGTTTGCATTTGAGTGTCTGCATGTGCATGGGTCTGCCCGTTAGGAGTAAAGTAGGGGTTGGATTAATTTTGTGTGTGTATGTGTGTGTGTCTGCATGTGTGTGTCTGCATGTGCATGTGTCTGCAGGTTAATAGTAGAGTAGGGCTTAGGATTAATTTTGTGTGTGTGTCTGTATGTGTGTGTGTGTGTGTGTGTGTGTGTGTGTGTGTGTGTGTGTGTGTGTGTGTGTGTGTGTGTGTGTGTGTGTGTGTGTGCGTGTGTGCGTGTGTGTGTGTGTCTGTGTCTGTGTGTATGGGTTTGCTGTATGTCTATGGGCTGAATTCATTAACAGCTATCATGTTTGTGGCATGACAATAAGCAGACTATCTGCAAATAAAGGGAAATGGCAGAATATGCTAATAAACATATAAGCAGGTAAATTACTTGCTAATTAACCAATCCAACATGACAAAGCTATTCATGAAGCTATAAAGCAATTGTGCACATTCAGTGCTAGCTTTTGCCTTGAACTACAAAACTCTTTGGAATACTGGCATGATTACACTTAGAAAAAAATGTTATGGGCTTCTGTTGATTTCATTACACTGTATGTGCAACAAGCTTTAAAATCAAGGTGCTGTTGGTGCCAGACCTTAGGCAAGAAGAAGAAGAAGGGTGTTTAGACCTCATTTGAATTATCATGGACTGCATGACAGAAACTGCTGAGCGATAGATGGTGGACAGAGAAGCACTGGAGGAACCTTTGCCACCCCCGCCTCAGACCCCAGGGAAATCATGAATGGCCCATCCCAGTGGAAACAAAGGTATGTGTAGCACTACATATACTAGCTATTTGTACTTTCCAGAGACCCACAGGGCATATATATCAGGGTTGCCACAGGCATTAGCCTCTAGAATACTATATCAGTTTCTAAATGCAATGCTACAACATGCAAAGGATCAAATCTGTTTCCCACTCATCCCACAGGAGAGAGCAAGAACTATGCAGGAATTTTGTACAGTCGCACACTTTCCTGAAGTGTTGAGAGCCATATATTGCAAGGACACATAAAAATAAAAGCCCCACCCTGTGAAAAGTGAAGGTTGTACATCGACATAAAAGTTTAATGCTCTATAAGTTGTCAGGTTGTCTGTAATGCCCAAGGGATCATCTACAATGTCTGTGCAGGTAACCCAGGCAGTTTTCACTGCTCATACATATGGCACACCTGTGAGCTGTACTCAAGGTTTGGTAGGGGTGACAGTCTACAAGGACATCCAGTGGAGGTTGCAGGCTATACACTGGACCCCTAGCTCATGATGACTATGAGAAACCCATACAACCTCACTGGGCAAGGATACAACGAGCCCCATGATCAAACTAAGAATATCATCAAACATGTGTTTGGATTCCTAACATCAAGGTTCTGGTGTCTAGACACATCAAGAGGCACACTGCATTATTACCCAGGCACCTCTGCAGAAATGCCTACAATCTGTGCCATGTTGCACATTATAATTCTCAGGAAACAGATTCAATAAGCACGGGAAGGGCAGGACCACAAATTCAAGGACCACAGGCAGGGCCAGCACCTGTAGTAGTAGATACAGAGGAGGAGTTTGAGGGAGAACCACCAGCTACAGATGGTGCTAGCATAGCAGAAGGAGGTGTGCACAGTATGCCCTGACTCTGGCTAAGAGGCAAAGGTTAGCAGACACCCTCATTACCCAATTCAAAGTCTAAGATCCCATCCATATATAAATAGGAAAACTGTTGCTTGTCAAACTCCACAACCTTTACTTAACCATGTAATGGCTGTGCTCTGACAACATCAGACAGGAACAACCCCCAAGGACACAATTTTCACCTGTAGTAATGACAAGCTAATTGTGAAACCTGTAATGAAAATAAAAGTTTACATAACAGAGTACTCCCATATGGAAATATGTATATGCACCTAAGCAAAGCATTTGTCTAAGATGTACAATTATGTCAGTAATAGCTCATATGTCTGATGCTTGCAATACACAGTTACATATCCTACCCAGTTCTGCAGATCAAACATTGTAGATTGTAGTAAGCAGTTTGCTACAGTTTAAAAGTAAAAAAAAAAAATCTGTTTTTGTTTTAATTAAAACCTGAACACTGCAGTGCTATATGCAAACAGGGTATAAACTGTAGAAACCACTTGCTACATTTGTAGCAAGCAGTTTGCTACAGTTTAAAAAGCAGATTTTTTTTTAAAACTAAGCTACGCATGGGCAGGTATAAACTGTTTGTTTTTTAAACTGAAACATGAGTGCCTTAGTGCTATGTGCAGGCAGTATATAAACTGCAGTAACCATTTGCTATACTTGTAGTAAACTGTTTTCTACAGCTTAAAACAAGAAATTTTGTTGACGGTGGGTTGAGTGCAAGGGATAAAAATGGGATCTAAATGGCTGGGGTGGGCAGGATATGCATCTGGCCACCTGACTGGTGTGCCACTAGAAGGTTTTCTAAAGTAAAGTGCCTTTTTCCTCACTTGAAGATCTGAGGGGATGGGGCACTGATTCATAGTACTGGCATAGGGCCCTGCTTGAACATCCATCATACACAAAACAATTTAAAAGGTAATGCCCCCTATAACTGCAAACAACTTAGAACAGCTCCCAAAATATATATAGTAATAAATTAACAACAAATATAACAGTTCTGTAATGTTGGCAACAGTTTTGTAACAGTGTAATACATTGCACCATTAATAGTACTAATTCACAATGTACAAGTAGAAATGGAAAAACGATTGTAGTGCCATCACCACTGGTGTGGAGGGCAGCCAGGCAGATATCACAACCTTAACACTTTGGGCTATATATGTAAAAATGCCTGATCTTGCTATAAAGTTATACTACACTTTTCTGCAATAAATGTTAAAAATCTGAGTAAATAAAACCAAAAAATGTATGTCAGGTCACATTCTTTGCCATACTTTGCAATGCAGACAAATAACTGATATACAAGGATGAATAAAAAACAGACAAATAAAAATGGTTACTACTGGTCATTGCAATTCATCCTAATAGTTACACTGAAAGCATTCTGTAAGAAATAGCAGCATACCTTGAGAAGAAAGCAGTTTAGAAATTAGATACATCTAAGGGATGTGTATTTAGCAATATCCAGCTCTCTGGATCCAAACAGTCTCCCCACTATGATACAAGTTCATTAGCAACATGATTACCTTTATATAATGAACAGTCAGCCCTATGAGTGCAGTAAGTATGCAAATGAGATGCAAAATTATTAGCATTCGTGAATATCACAATCTTCTCTTAGTGCAGGGAAGATAAACATGCTACACAATTGCATGAACATGCACTTGAGAAGTGTTATATGCTAATGGCCTGCAGGCATTTATAATTAGTCTGACTGCAAGCCAATAGCATTTCAAACTCTTCCCCTCTTTGATGTACACTTACTGAAGGTGTGTCAGGGAAAAGAAACTTACCAGAAAGTTTAAAAGTGCATTAACTGAGTTAGGAGAGCAACATTCCTAATATTCAAATTCTGTTTTAATGACCATAGCTACTGTCTCTTACTAAGAAATACTGCACATATTCAAGGGAGTACATAAAGCATTGACGTAGTTACCATATGGAGTAAAATTCAGATAGCATTGGTGTTAGGAAATCATAGATAATGGAATGAGGCACCATATAGAAAGAGAGGAATACACCTGCATTGTTTGCAGTCTTTGCTTAATATTGTGTGAGTAGATGGGTATCCTAACTGCTGCCAATATCCCACTCATTCAGACATTTAATGGCAAATGAGAAAGGACACTTTTCATAACTTGTTTCAGTTGCACTTTCAATGTGACTTGATACACTCTCACATACTGAGCACATCTAAGCACTTTTACCCCTTGTTAATATATGTCATTATCTGTGGAAAATGTGGGAAATGATCTTAAATGATGGTTCTTAATACCGTGGCTTGATAGTTCAAATCCATACAAGTTGTCTTGAAAGATAACAGAGTTGAGGAAACATCAACAATGTACATTTAAAGTATTTGTTTCAAAATGTGTCTTTTTTTCTTGATTGTTTGCCTGCCATTTGGCATTGTCCTCCTTTGAATGACAGTGGTCAGAAGCAGTGAATGACAATTCACTTCCCAAGGTAAAGCCTGACAAATTTAATTTGGAATGCAGTAGTGCAATTGAGACTGGCATTGGTTGTTTTCCTCAGCACTCTGGACTGTATGGAATAAAGAAAAATCCAACAACTATCTCTATGGCATAATGTCTACATGCATTGAACATAGAGAAACAGAACAGGTAATGCAGGAGTTGAGACCTGTTCACAGATCATTCTACTGATGGAAGTCATAACAAATATTGACACTCATTTAGCTGTATGGATGTTTTGAGGAGAGAAACTCAAGTAATATCAGCATTGACTAAAACTAACAGACAGATATGCCATCTAAAATGATGTTGGTATTAACTGTGAGTGCTGTGTGAAAAAATGAAATCATTTCTACTGTTTGACTTACCTTCAGTAGCACAGATATGCCCGGCATTGGTGTGGGGCCATCAGCACCCTGGATAATAATGACTGCAGAGAATGCTCATGTGAGATGTCCAGCTCTTTGGCACAGGGTGTAAATGAAGAGAATTGAGAGAAATAAGACAAATGATGAACTGTTTAAATCATGTTTACAGATCACATTTCAATTATCCTCAATACTTTTTTTTCAGTTTGTAATCTGCATTTGTAGGCTGCTCAGTAGTACATAGGCAGGCCTCCGTACTAAAGGAAAAAATGAAACATTTATTTTAAGCTTTTAATGTAGCACAAACATGCCTTGGTAATGGTGCATGGACATCAACAGTCTGGATAGTACTTAATGACTACATTGCACATCTCAGATAACTGTTCCTGTGACACAATGTGTAACTGAAGTGAATTGAGAAAAATAAGACAAGTGATATAAGGTTCAAATACAGATAATTATTAATGTTACATAGGGTGGCATGAATACATGTTTGCACACATTTTTTTATCTCAGTGCTGTTGTGTAAATCTCAACTATTCTTAGTTTTGCTAAAAGCATGTGAGCTGTCTTACCACTTTCACATAACTTGTCATTAAATACAAGTCTGATAACGTGTTCCACAAAGTACATTTATGATGTTGTATCGAGATATGAGAAGGATGAATGTGTCAGGGCAATGCACTTCTTGCTCTGGTCATTGCCACATACACCCATTGAATGTATTCAATATATAGTCAGATTTTCTGACTCTTTTTTCTAATGCCTGTTGCATTTGTACTCTGTTCAGCAGCATGCAAAGATGGTACACTTCCTAAGGAAAAAAGAGAAAAGTTTAATTTATGCTGTCTTCTGTTGTGCAAACAAGCCTGGCAGAGTTGCATAGACATCAGTATTTTGGATAGTACTCAGTGAAGAAAATGTACCTGTTAGGTAGCTTTCTCTGGGGCACATGGTGTAAGTACAGTGAGCTTAGAGAAAAGGATAGCTGATACAGGGTTTGAATCTATGTAACTGAACTTTATAGAGGGTGGTCAGAATATAGATATATATATATATATATATATATATATATATATATATATATATATATATATATATATATATATTTGCTTACATTTTGTGATATCATTGTGTTGTACAAAAACCAACTATTGTCATTATTGCTAATTGAATGTAAGCTGTTGTCTGACGATTTTCACATTATTTGTCATTAACTACAAGTCTGATAATCTGTTCCACAAAACATATGTCTGATGTTGCAAGGAGATGAGTTAAGGATGAATGTGTCACTTGAATGCACTTCTTGCTCTGAACATTGCTACATATATCCAAAGATTGAATTCATTTTACTGCCAGCTTTTTTCTCACTCTTTCTGTCTCTCTCGCTCTCATATATTTTTCTAATACCTTTTCCATTTTCTCTCCACTCTACAGCATGCAAACACAGTTCACTCTCTAAGGAAAAAAAACAATTGAAACATTCCGTTTAAACTGCCTTATACAGCACAAACAAGCCTGGCAATGGTGTGCTTTCATCAGCATTCTGGACAGTACCATTGTAAAAATTCTACCCATCACTTAGCTATGTCCGTGGCACAAGGTGTTTGCACAGTGACTTTAGATAAAGAACACAGACGATTACTGGTCCAATTTCAACTAATAGATGCTTTTAAAAAGAGTATCAAAATCTAGTTCTCACAAAATTTTGATTAGTAATGTAAAGCTAAAGACAAATGAGAATGGCAAGCATGTTTATTGCCAGCAATATGCAATGCTTGCATAACTAAACTTTTCTGTTTAGCAAATATCATTAATGCTTCATATATCGCTTCAAGCTAATGTATGGAAAATTTCATAAACATGATAATGATGACAGTTAATTTAAAATTCACGTGCATATGTATGATGGGCACAATAGTTTTGTTATAATCATCATGACTCATCACATATCTTAACTATGTATTTAGGACAGTATGTCTTGTGAAGTATGTATGCGACATACCCTAACTTGTATTTCTCAGGTCATGCAACTCCATACATCTGAAATATATTCACAAAGAGAAATACTGCCTTTTACATAGGAATGCATTCTCAGGACTACTTAAAGTTATGCACAGACAAGCCTCTCTGAAGTATATCACCATACATTCTGAAATTAATATACCTCTAATTAAGATGCCTAAAGTAAGTTTTCCTGTGGCAATGAGAATTAATAAGCTAAGTTTCAAATTTTGCATCCCTTATCCCATAGGTTCAGTTCCCAGCTGATACAACACAATTTTAACAGAGTATAACTGACAACATCAAAATATGCCACAGTTTATACTATTTACCCTTCCAACACCAAAGATTAGAAGCCAAGCCATTAAATATTTCCTTGTTGAGTGTTGAAATATGTGTAAATACTTTAAGCATCACACATGGCAAATTCCACTGTCATGTTTCAAACTTTTAGTGCTATTTCATGTAAATACTACCAATATGTCTGTCATGGAATCCATATACCTTCAATTGTACAAATACAGATGAAAAAGCTGTGCATCTTTGTGCACAACCTGTTACAAGCAAGATCTGAACTGGGTTCAAATCTAGATATATAATGTTAATTTGATTTATCATTATGCTCTCCCAAATGTTATGACAAACTTATTTATCTACTACAAATTGCTTATCTTTGTAAATTTTGTAAACATCTGCTTCTTGTCCATTCTGTACATATATTTTTTTGCTTTTGTTTTGGTTTGTCTTATTGCTTATTATGTCAGTTATTAACCTCATTCAAATTTATATAAAAAATGTAACTCTTGGAGCTTTTCTCCCTGGGTCTTCACTGAAAACAGGCACTCCTCTGGCCCAGTGGACTACCCCGGTCATCAAACTTTAAATAAATAAAATAAAATAAATTTCTGCAGACATGGCTAGTAATAGAGACAATGGTGCTAAATGTACGGCACAAAGGTAACTCACTACCTAAGCACATACATATATGAACACAGGCTGCATTTCTGCATCTACATTAACCTTTTTGACACCAAAACATATCTACATATCCTGAGGTACTTTACCAATATTACAAAATGTTCTTTATTTGACATGTACAAATTATAAGTGACATCTCAATTAATTTAAAAAAAATGTGATATTCAAATGTGGTTTACTATGTGTGACTGGATGAAACACAGTTTGATAAATATCAAAAAGAACGTATCCAATATTGCTACAGAGAAAAAAGTATTTAATGCAAAGGGGGTTGGATCTGTCCTGGAATTGCCATATCACCATTATATTGTAAATATCATAACAATGCTTTAATGCTATAACAAAATATTAAAATGTTTTTGTAGTAGACATAAAGCATTTGCATATCGGTACTTATTCATCCTTCCAAAGATGTGGCAAAATGTACCTGATTCAGAGGTAAACATTCATATAATAATAAGCTAATGCTTAAGTCAACTGAAGACAGTGCACAGTATACATATGCAAGCATGAATCATGTAATATATAAACATATAAGGGTTGTCATAATAACAATATGCTGATGGAATTTTTGATATTGACTGTGGACAGAATCCATATATTCAGTAGATTATGTGACCTCAAAAAACAAAACTTTTTGGAAGAGGCTTCTAAACTCTTCAGAAAAAAACTGTGACTGTTTTCACTTATGATGAATCTAGATCAGTGCATTTGCAATTTTTTTTACCTATTTCATCTTTGATTTGAAAGATAAGTCTTCAGGGGACAGTTTTCAAAACATGTATACTACTCAAATTACTGCACATCTTAATTTATGTTTTGCCTTTTTTTTCTGGGAGTAATTTCAAATGTCTGTTTTCATTCCACAAATAATATGACTATTTTATAGGGTACTTCCACATGTACAATTTTATAATTATTTGTGTGTAGATAAGCTAAATTGATCTTAGAAAGTTAGAGACATTACAGACAGTATATGAGAACACAAGGAATTCTTTTAGAGCTATACAATAGGAATGTGACTCATTGCATTCAATTATATGATCCCATTTATTCGATGGAAGGACTACAGCAGTCACTGTTACAAAGAAAAAATAATATGACATGAATAAAATGTCTTTCTATTACTGTGACTGTAATAAAATGCATTTCTTAACTTCATGTGTGATGTTTAGTACTTTCTCGTTTATATAATAAATACTTACAATGTTTCAGCTTGAAGCCCCCCCCAAAATATTTAAGATGAGTTGTAAATTTAAAGTCATCTTTTGTAAACATGGCCAATTAGTTTGAGAGTCTCAATTTTCTGTTTATTAATATGGTATCCTATCATGAAGTTAGCATCTGCAGCAATGTCAGAGATGACATTCACTGGTTTTCTGTTAGTAGTAGTTTAACAGCTAAAACTACTTACTCATTAGGAAGTAATTGAAGTCAAACCCCCAGATAACAAGATTTGAATTCTAACATCTAAAGTAAGCATACTTTCACAATTAACTATTTGGTGGTATGGTTACATGTTGTTGAAGCATAGATGATTAAGTGGTTTTAGTTCACAAATGTAATGTCTCATTGCAATGTTTTACATTGTGTGAGATATTGGTGTGCTCTCCAAAGATTTATGCAAATTTCTCTGCTGTGGCATGTCTGTGGAGTTGCTCTCTCTCTCTCTCTCTCTCTCTCTATATATATATATATATATATATATATATATATATATATATATATATATATATATATATATATATATATATATATATATAATTGGGAGGTCCCCACCTGCCAACACACCCTTTTTTACGTTTTCTATGTATTATGACTAACCATTTTCAATCTTAAATTTTCAGAAAAATGTAAGTTAAAAAGAAATTCAATCACACATAGCAAACCATATTTGAATATCACTTTTTTTTTAATTAATTGAGATGTCACTTACGATTTGTACATGCCAAATAAAGGACATTTTGTAATACTGATAAAGTACTTTAGGGTATGTAGATATCTTTTGGTGCCAAAAAGGTTAATGTAGATGCAAAAATGCAGCCTGTGTTCATATATGTATTTGCTTAGGTAGTGAGTTAATCTCAAAAAGTTGATGTTCAGTAGAAAACTGGGTAGGTGTAGTGATATCTTGGTGTTAGTTATAATGGACAGTTGGTGGAATGATGGATGTCATTCTGAGAAAATTCAATTTGTGCAGAGAGAGGATGTCAAAATTTCATAGCTGCGCATTATGTCAAGTGTGCTGAATTGCCTTCAGAGTATGCATGAGATTACAATGTTTTCAATGTTGCTTCTGGTTATCAGATGAGTATTTTTTTTCTGTTCTTATGTTTCATCTCCTACAGTGCTATGGCACCCAAGATATCTGGTGCATGTAAATTGCTAAACAAAAATGCGTAGAATTAAGTCATCGTACAATTAGGAGGGAAACATGTCTCAGTCCTGTTAGAGATAGGAAGAGCTGACAAGTCCTTCCATGACTGCATCTGGAAGCAGATGATCAACAATGTCAATGCTGTTGGAAGAGATTGGTGTAAATACCAAAAAATAAGACATTTTGCCAGTGATATGACAAAAAAATGTGAAAAATAGAGCACCTGCAATTATCCTTTAATGGATGGCTACTGGTGGGTGGTCCTGCTACCGAACCACCACTGACTGAGGCAGAGGAGTCCCTGTCTACTGTCAGAGATCAGACAGCTCTTCAGGAGTCTCCCATAGAGAAATTGATGTTGGTGCTAAGGTAGAGGGCAACCAAAGTGTGTGTACTACTGAACATACAGGTATGCCATGTAATAAATCATTTCTCTTGTATATATTTTTATATGTTATACCCGTATATATATATATATATATATATATATATATATATATATATATATATATATTTATATTTAGACTGAGTGAGAGGGGTGGAAGAGAAGAGACACTAAGAGGGTGAGATGGATATACTGGTGGAGGAGGGTACAGGAGATAAGCATTTTTGGATAAGATGTTTCTTACTTAGCAGCTTTCAAGAAAACTGTTTTCTGGTATTGTGTCATGTCATTTGTATTGTGAAACTTAATGTCATTCTTTTATCCCCATTTCTCCTGTACAGGCGCATCTGGTACTGATTTTGCATGACCATCTGCACATGGCATGCACATTGTTCCCCTTTTTACTGTACATAAATTAGATTTATGCACACATTAAAGTTTTTTTACGTGTTTTGCATCTATTATTGCTTAAATTATGTTTTACATAACATAAGTTTTAACATTTTTGTGCTGTTTCTCTCTTTGTTGTTTTAATTACTTGTTATAACAGGTGATTATGCCACCAGCACTGTGGAACTCCTACCACCTGATGTGAAAATATCAGTAGCTTCTGATTATGATGGCAGTGATGAATGAGGTACAGTCTGACTCTACGATTATACCTCCCATATCCCCTGCTAATATTTCAGATGCATTCAGTATGCCTATGCAGACCCATGACACAGAGGCCCTAGTCAGAGGACAGGTTGAGGGTGGCCTAACTGATCTGGGCAAGAAACCAAGCGGTGCTAACCAATAAAGGGAACGGAGCATGGCAACAGTTGGGAGGAGTTTCCCAGGGTGTGAATGCACAGGAAACGGATATCAATACACAAGACTTCAACTCTACCCCCATGGCTTTACATGACCATGCTAACCTGAACCTAGCGAGGAATTCTTCTGGCAAAGCCAATACCAACACCAAATCTGTGGGGGATTTTACCAAATGGCTGCAAGACAAACCAGTGTTTTGCAAACCAGGGACTAATTATATGTCGGGTTTACCTTTGTAAAGCTACAAAGAAAATTTAAACAAGCTGCAAAGTGCTCTATTAAGGTACAAATCTTTTTATATTGACAATGATTATCTTAACAAATGCATTAAGCTTGGTATTGTACCTAAAGGACTTCGCATCTATAAATATCAGAATAGTGTAAAAGTCGGAAGTGAATTTCACAAGGAACTTTTAGCCATATTTGACAATTGCGGTCTTGAAATCCTAGGAGCGATTATTAAAAGCAACCAAAGGAAAATGACTGTGTTACAAAAACATACTGACTTGTACAATGAACGTATTACTAAAGATTTATTGTTTTGGGTGCAGACAGAAAATAATAAATATTATGAATTAAGAGGCATTATAGATAAAAAATGTGAAGAGATTCTGCATAGAAAATACAAGAAATTAGACAGAGACATGAAGGAATATAGGGATGGTAAACAATACCCCCAATCCAAATACTATGGCCAGTCCCATAATAAGGAAAGCAATTTACCCTCAGAGGGTCAAGAGAACAACTACCAAGGGCAAGGTAACAATAATCCAACTATGTCCGAGAGGGAAAATGGTTACGACAATTACCAGGAAGCTGGCCCGCGTAGATCAGAGAGGCTACGCAACAAGAATTATAATTACAACCATTTTCACGGGGGGGGGGGGCATTATCGGGGGAGGGGGGTTCAGAGGTTACAGATATTAGAACCAAATAACATTAGTTACCACAATGTAAAAGAAAATACACAAATAGTCTCTAAGTTTGGCTTTCATATTTTCAATTATAGCTGTATAGAAGTCACTGAAGATTTTTTTGACTTGTTTATTAAAGATTTCAAGTTCGTTCCAATGACAAAAAGCAATCTCACCCAAGTAATACTTGATTTAAAAATGTTTAATAGGAGGTTAAATTTAGAAAACATGTTTGGTGATCAATCATCTACACTACATTCTAACACACCCAAGAAAAAAAGTGTTTTCAATCCAACTGTTCATCCACAATTGAAAAATCTGGAAAATGTGATTGAGAGTGAAATAAAAAAACAGATACCAAGTAATAGGATACACTTGAACTTGGGGCAAGAACAGAGAAATGTATTGGTTGAACTTTGTTCTAACCCACAGTTACACGTCATGGAACCAGACAAGGGAGGGGGGATTGTCCTTGTGGATAAAATAATGTATGAAGGGAAAATGACAACTATTTTGGACAATACCAGTAGGTATAGTAAGGTCTCTATTAATGAAATAAATATATCCTACAAACAAATAGATTTGGCACTTAAGGACCTTTTTGATCAAGGTGTCATAGATGTTGACACCTATCAATATTTGGAAAATAATACAGCTAGGGTACCATCCATTTTTGGGGTACCCAAAATCCATAAGTGTGTAGATCCCCCCCCCCCACAAGACCAATAGTTTCCTCTGAAGGTGCTAAAATTGCACCTTTATCTAAGTTTTTGGATTGTAAACTTAAAATACTGTGAGGAAGACAATTATATATGTTAAAAGATTCCTGAGAATGTTTGAGTAAGCTGAAAAGTGAATACTTTTCACCAGATTTGAAATTTGTTACGATCGATGTTATAGACCTTTTTTCAGTGATTCCGCACGATATTGGACTTGGTTAGAGGAGGCACTCAGGGCAAATCCAGATACAACAGAAAATGAGATATTTTTGTGTCTGGAATTGGCTGAACTGTTCTCAAAAACAACTACATGTACTTTGAAGGAGAGTCTTACAGGCAGGAGACAGGAGTTGCTATGGGGGCCAGTTGTGCCCCCATTTTTGCAGATATAGTTGTATCAGTCTGGGAAAAGAAATTTGTACATAACAGTAAATATCACAAATACTGGGCCTTGTACACCAGATTTTTGGACGACATCTGCATCTTTTAGGTGGGGGGTTTACAATTGTTAGAGAAATGTATCCAATGTCTCAACTCAACCACCCATTTTTTCAAGTTTACTTACCACGTTAGCCATGATAGTGTGAACTATCTTGATGTCTCCTTAAGTAAATTTGATCAAGGCTTCAAGTCCACCATATATAGAAAGACTACTTTTTTTCTAATACATACATCCAGTTTTCAAGAGCCCACCCTTTTTTTCAAAAGAAGGGAATTGTGAAAGGTCAGTATGCAAGGGCCAGCCGTATGACATCAATGGACGTTGTCTACAAACAGGAATGTACAAAATTGAAACAAATGTTCACAGAACGTGGTTATCCCAGTGACTTAATATTTAATACCAATATTGAGGATACACAGGGTAGGAATGACAAATACAGACCCATTTTGGGCAAAGTAGTTGAGTTCAATAATCAACATGGGTCTTTAACCAACAACAATATGGGATATAACAGAGCATTTACAACCAACTTTAGTGGCAGTGCATACCTTATTAAAAATATAGTAGAAAATTAGTACAAGATATTTTTAGAATTTACAGATTTGCCAAATTTAAAGGACAGACCTATAAAAGTAGTATTCAGAAAAGGACAAAACATTAAAAATCTGTTAGAAAAGGCCAACTATGGGACTGTTTTTTCGCATAAAAGGAAAGGAACATATAAGTGTGGGGCTTGTAACCAGTGTCCTTACATTATACAAAAGGAACAATTATTGGCTGCCTCGAGACACAAAGTTCTAATTTCCCATGGTTATTCTAACTGTAACAGCTCGGGGTTAGTTTATCTGGTTTGTTGTAAGGACTGTGAAAGTTTTTACATGGGGAAAATGGAGAGGCAACTCAAACATAGAATATACGAACACATGAATAGTATAAACAATAAGAACAATCATAATGCTTTATATAGACATTCTCTGGCATGCCCCAATGCAAGCTTTTGTTTCTTTGTAATTGAGACAGTCCAAAAAGACCCAAGGAGGGACCTTGGGAATCTAAGTTGGAAAACAGAGAAACTTACTGGCAAATTTTTCTGGAGGCTAATAAACCTCCAGGTTTAAAATGACAGCATTTCCCTCACACCGCTATTAAAACTTAGATTAGCCAAACTGTAACAACAATATTTTTCACTGGTAATATCATTAGTATAGTAATTGTTTTTAACATGGCATGATTTTCGAGTTTGCACTATATTTTAGATTTTAAATTACAGTGTAACATGTTAATGTTTACAATTTTACATGAACTTTTTACAATCATTTGATTGGTTTTAAGTTATTTTGTCCATCAAACCTACCATTTTGTTTTTTTAATTTAATCACTCAAGTTAATTGTTTAATTACTTAGCGGGGAGGTCTATACAATTCATATATATATATATATATATATATATATATATATATATATATATATATATATTGGTTAATCATGGAACAAATTATGTATCTGAAGAAGTCCAATGATTTTTCGGATGAAAACGCTGTGTTTTATTATCTTGATTGCGTTAATATTATTAAAGAGAAGAGTCTGTTCTTACTAGTTGTGAGTAGTGTGGTGCACCTTCCATTGTCCAGCATTGGGTTTTCAGTTTTTACTTTCTGGACTTTATTCCTTTTTTGCTGATCAGGGTAGTGTTGTTACTCCAGCTACAGAGCTGACTGAGTCTGTCCATAGTGATTGTGAAAGTGAAGTACCACACAGAAGTATTGTTAGAGGTGCTCATAGGAGATCTGCTGTCTGCCCTCCTCCTGATGTTGGTGTGTCAGTAGGTGCTATGCAATGTATGTGTAGGGCCATCATGGAGGCACAGGTACATTCATCCAGGGCCTTGGAAGAGATAGCTTTTTAACCAATTGGTTTTCCTGTGTGACTTTTTTACTCATTGTTTTAGTTTGTTAGTTGGGATATTTTGTAGACAACCTAATGTTTATGGATATCAATTGTGTACAACAACCCTGTGTTTCCAAAAGTCAAACATTCCTCTTATGCTGTGATGCCATAAGAAGGCAGAAACATGCATGTCCACAGCTAGAGATTTTGGCTTTATTAGCCTGAAATTGTCCATAAATAGACGTAAAAGTAAAATAAAAAGTCATGGATGTTCAGGATTGCCATTTATCTGAAACACCTGATATCCTTAAAGGGTAATTTGCATATATCCCATGTTGCCTTTGATACAAGAGGTTTAAGGTATGATACAGTGGAAGGTCTAGCTTTGCTACATTTTTCTTTTTGTGTTTTTTAACCCATTGGCTTTCCTGTGTTACCTTTTTACTCATTGTTTTAGATTATATCCTTGAGATGTGGAAACTGTCACGGTTACCTGCACACACATTGTAAATGTTCCCTTGGGCATTGCAGACAACCTGACATTTAATAGAGTGGAATCCTCTTCAGTTAATGAATCTCCTTCCCTGCTCATTGATGGGGCTTTTATTTCTGTGTGTGTGGGCAGTCTATGTCTCTCAAAACATCAGGGAAGTGTGCTGTGGCATAAAAATGGTGCATGGTTTTTGCTCTTTCCTCTGGTGTACATGCGTACCAGATGTGATCCCTTACATATTGTAGCATTGCATTTAGAAACTGATGTACGATTCTAGATGCAAACGCCTGAGACACCCCTAATATACCCCCTGTGGAGCTCTGAAAAGTCCTGTAGCATAATTAGATAATGCTAAACATACTTTTATTTCCAGTAGGGTGGGTGCTCCATGATTTCCCTGGGGTCTCCGCTGACAGCTGCAGAGCTTACATATTTCCTCTAGTGTTTCCCTATTCATCCTGTATCACTCTACAATTTCTGTATCATACAGTCCATTATATGTCAAATGGGGTCGTAATACCCTTCTCCTTCTTGGCCGAAGTCTGACAGCAGCAGCAGCAGCTTGAATTAAAGCCTGTTGCACATACAGATTAACGATGGGAGGAGCAACCCCTAACATTTTTTCTAAATCTCTTTGTGGCTGTTTTGGATTTTGGGGTGAAAGAGAGCAATGAGTGCACACAATCACTTTATACATGCCTGAATAACTCAGCCATGTTGGATTTGTTAGATAGCATGTAATTTAACTACTTATGCTTGCATCAGCATACTGAGCACTTTATACTTGTGTTGAGTACATGCATGACGTGCATAGCTGTTTAATGAATACTAAATCATGTGCTATGTGAACATGATAGCAGCACCACATCTAGCCATTTATGGATCTGGCGCAATGTTTTTTTTTTTTTTTTTTTTTAAATAGGAGAAGAAACTATGAAACTCCATATTAGATTTGGATTCTATGCCTTTGACACATATTTTGCTGAACATCTATGGAGTCTGGAGCACTGCCTCTTTGTTCTAGTGAAAATACATTAATTTCTTTGTCCAATACTGCCAGCTTGCTATGATTGTTTCTAATAGCAATGTGGGAAAAACTGTCCGAAAGCTAAAGGACAGGATTGGTGAACATCTTAGGGCCATTAGAAGGAAAGATGGGCACAATGCTCTATTCAATCATAGTGTTGGTTGTCCCAATTTTAAAAAAATAATTTTCTTTGTTATTGATCGGGTGGTACCAAACTGTAGGGGTGGCGATGACAGAGTTCTTGTTGGAAGCAAAGAAGCAAGGTGGCAATTGAGGTTAAATGCCATGTGACCACCAGGACTTAATGAAGGTATTTCCCTCATGCCCATGTTAAAGCAGAGATCTAATAACATTATTTAGCACATTTACTATACTGGGTACTATGTTTATTTTGTACCCAGAACAGGTACTCTATGGGGACATAATAGTGTATTGAATAAGTCTGAAATCATAGTTTGGTATTGTTTCAAACTTCAAAAGTTAAAAGCTAATGGTTTTTCAGCTTGGGTATGTTTATCAGCATTTCCTGCTGCTATGTTCTTTTTATACACATGTTTTTTATATATCAACGTTTTTAATTCATGGAACAAATTTTTACAGTATTTTTTATATGTTCACTCAAACTTTTCAACCAATTTTGTTGTTTGTGGAACCTAGTGGATATGTTTAAATTTGGCTAGGTATTATACGCATTGTTAAATTGATTCTTTGATTTGTTTTAGATGAAATGATTTGCACTAACCACTTTTTTAAGGGTGGTTCGCCTAATGTTATTTTATGGCTGATGATTGGCTTATCAATTAACTAAGTGTTTGTAAAAAAAAATTTTCACTATTTATTCTGTTGTAGTTGGAGGTTTCTTCGACTCTGATGAAGCCAATTACTGGTGAAAGTGCTTAGTCGAAGGAACATTTTGTTGTCAATAAAGCTTGTGTGTTCCAGGTCGTTGTTGGGATCATTCCTTTATTTTCCAAGTTTTTTGTTCCTGTTGGCAATTCCAGACTTATGTCAAAACATTATTTTGTGTCTCTTTTTATTCCTGTCATGTATTTA
Source organism: Protopterus annectens (assembly GCF_019279795.1). NCBI lineage: Eukaryota > Metazoa > Chordata > Ceratodontiformes > Protopteridae > Protopterus > Protopterus annectens. Next base: position 266,489,313 of record NC_056732.1, on the reverse strand, counting down.
ACTACAAACTTCAATATTTATCCAGTTACATTTGTTGACCCTAGCATGACTAGGAAAGATATACCCCGGGATTCATGAAGCTCGGCGCAAGGCCGGCGTAAGGTCTGCGCCGGCGGTGCAGTGAATAGCCGGCGCAGTAGCGCCATATGCATATTAATGAGAGTGCACCGCAACCACAGACACGTGCGTAGTGTACGTGAGCGAGCCCAGGTAGGATGCGTCCGGAGGCGTGGCTAAGCCGGCATGCGGTGAGCAACCTAATGTGCTGACTGCCACGGTCCGCCCATAATAGTAATGGCAGCAGCCAGGGCCCGTGCAGAATGAAACGCACGTAGAGTATGCAACATAGTACCCGTCCCAACTAAACGGAGAAGCAAATACAAGCCACGAAGGCTTAAGTGTACCCGTCCAAGGAGCAAAGGATACGCATAAGACCGCATTTGTCACGCAATGCACCGTCAGTGGTTATACTCAGAGAAGGTGTACAGCAGCATGTCAGCGCGCCGCACCGACATAGGAGTAGCGACTAAGGTCACCACCTGTCCCACTTTGGGAGGGGCAGTCCCTCTATGGGCAGGTGTGTCCCGAAAAACATATTAAAGATGGCAAATGTGCTAAGATTGTAGGACATAATGATATCCCGTATTTAATGTAATGGTAGCATGAATTGGTTATTTCTGTAACTGAAATACCTAAATGTCACAAGAAACAGAATAAGCAACCAAACTGCCACAACAATAAGCTTTTATTTAGGCAAACAAGTGAAGTTCTATGCTATATAGTGACCGTGTGTATGTGTCGGCCTGTAAAGTCACATGTGAGTCCCAGAAATATCCCACCTTGGCAACTGGAAAAGGTGGCAACCCCAGTAGCGACATGGGCATGGTCACCAGGGTTACCAGCTGTCCCAATGTGCCATGGACAGTCCCTGATTGGACAGGTGTGTCCCTGCAAAAATTGGAAAAATGGAAAAAGACGTGAGATCCCCTGGCAAAAATATTCCCGCAATATACATGATATAGTAGCATAAAACATATAATTTGTATATGAAACACAATCATGGCATAAGAAACTGAATAAGGAACCCAAATGCTAACAGAATAAGCGTATAGTATGGCAAACAAGTGAAGTTCTGTCAACTGCACTTGCCGTGGGTATGTGTTGTCCTGCAAAATCCGAAGTTTCCACAAAACATGTCCCACTATGGGCATTGGAAAAGGTGCCAACCATAATGGTCACAAGCAGTAGTGAGAGTACATAGCCGGGTAGCTGTGTTGACATAACAACAGGAAGGAATCAAGATACCTTAAACACAGGCAAACATGTGCATAGCAACATATCCCACACCCAGCAACGTCTCTGTCGCATACACTGGATGGCATATGTTGAAGTGTAATATCCAGAAGCAGAACCCATGCATTCAGATGTAATATACAATAGCCTCATTGTAGCATGTCAGTCCCACCCATGTACACCTGTGCACCCAAACCTGCTAGCATCCGTGTGCAGCTATACACCCACACACAATGTGCATACCTGAAATGTGGTAAGATGTTTGTGTTAGGCAATGCCAGGCGGGCAAATACGTACCCCACATGTCACCAACCCACCTCAGGTACAGATATGGAAATGGCTGCATGTGAATGTGTCTGCAGAATGTGTACATCCCGCATGTGGTATGTACCCGTCGAAACCATATATGTTTGCATACGACATGGTGCACATAACTGTACACATGTGGACAAGTCGGGTTGTTGAACCACCGCATCGATGTTTAGCTATGCAGAGAAGTCGATCACATATAGCGGAACACGTGCCTACCAAACAGGATGTCCTAACAGGGTGCTACAGGCAAAGAAGGGGAAGGTGGGACATCACATGTGGAGAGTAGCGTTTGCGGACGGCCAAATACACACGGTCAAGGTAAAGGACGGAACAACATGCATATGGCCGGATGGATGTTGTTCGAAAAATATATATAGAAACAGATATGAAGTGCCAGTTTAGACTCGAAATACTATATAAAGCATTGAATTGTACCGTACAATATGGCAGTAGAACTGATCCTGCATGTAATTGGTGAAGCTAAGCTGTAGTGTGATGGAATTCTGGCCCTGGCAGTAACCACTACAGCAGGCTTATGTCTGTCAACATTAATTATCTGCTGGGTTACAGAACAATAAATGTCTGTACATGCATAACATCACCCCTTCCCCTGAGGAGGATGGCCTTGTGAGCTCTATCGAAGATAAGAGTACAACTCCTTACCAGAGAGACAAAGCAAGGTATTAAGAAATTAACTGACTACTGTATCGGAACAGTCCAGGGTCCTTGAAACAGCTAGAATCACAGAAGGACACTGTAATTGACAAGGTGCCTTGCAAGGCTGTGTTATTCTCATGGGAAAACATTTTAAAAGCACAACTCCAGCACCCACGTATGTATAGACTATTGCGGACCATAGTGATGGAAATGCCCTGTGACCGACCACATCAGTAAGGTGGGCAAAAGCTGATTGCAAACACTATATAAAGAAATTGCTTACTGTATAGAGTCAGACAAAACTCTCATACTTGGACTGTATATTATTTAGCCTGCCTGTGTACACTACTAAAACGTTGTGAACCCGAGCCTCCTGTGTTATTGACTGTCACTTAGAAAAGCCTACTGATAACTACAGTCTGGTTTTGACAACTTATTTGACATTGTGATTCTTGTAATCCGGAATTCCCTTGGAAAGCTACAGGTCAGAGTGCATGGGTGGTTAGACATCTACGCAGGAGAATTTGCCTAAATGGTTCTTCTTGAATGAAAAGACCTCCGACTGAATTGTTGTGTGTAAAGAGGCTGTCTACTGTCTGATCTGTGGCTGAAAAGCGGAAAACTAGATCCCAAGAAGAAAACGTGCAGCCTTAAACAGGAGGCTCAGGTAAGGAGTGTTTGCCTCTTTGTCTCTATTATAGATCAGGGACCAGACTACATTGTGTTTCTGTTAACAGTTGTGATAGCGGGTCGAAGACCAATCCAAATAGTGTTAAATCTGAACATAGGTCAGGGGAACACACAGCAGAGTAAATAGTCATTGTAGACACTACAGTGGATACAGGGAAGGAGATACCACGTGGTACGAGAGAAGGGTATGTAGCAGTCGTGTAGAGGATATGGGAGATTAGTGAACAAACAGATCATGTGATCCGCGTTTGACGGGTGACGTGAACTATATGCAATCGCAGAGAGCACATAATTTGAGATATCCAGCAAAATGGGGTAATAAATATGACATTGATGGTATATTAGACACAATATCGTTACTGAAAAATGTAATCCCTGAAAATGTGATGCACATATTCTAGGGTAAACACCTGTCCCACCCTGTGAGGGACAGTCCCTCTTTGGCCAGTTGTGTCCTGCAAACAAACCGAACAAATGGCAAATTTCCCAGATATCTTTTCAAATGGTAGCATAAAACAGTAATTTTGTATCTGGAACAACAAAATATCATAATAAACAGAATAAGCAACTGAAATGCTACAACAATTGGTAGCTCTCCTGGCAAAAAGTGAAATCCTGTCCTATGTACTGGCCATGGGTATGCTTTTTCTTGGCAAATTACACGTTACGAACACTAATGTCCCACATTGTGCATATGAAAAGGTGGCAGCCCTAAGATGTGCAGGCGACAAAACAGCGACAATTGGGTATCCGTCATGCACATAGGTGGATTGAGGTAGTGAACTGAAGGGAACAGAACACTACAAATGTGAAAGCATCATACGTACACAAAGGAGATAATAATACAGTAGTAGCGACAGCCCCCCCCCCTACCACCTCCGATACCACATCCAGGATATGAAGCAGGAGGGCAGGCTAGTCCCCCCCACGTTATCCTGTGGCAACAGAGGTATCACAATGACCAAATGTAAGAGAAGCTATTGAAACCACATCCCGAACTCGTAACATACCTAGGGACACTCGAGTAAGAAGACAGTCACTAGAACAGAGTGAGGATATCTGTCAATTAATTGAAGTACCGAACCCTCATGCAGGACAGGAAGGCCAGGACCCAACCCCCGTAGTGTATAGACCGTGGACACCAGATGATATCTGTAAAGTCACAGAGTGAATTCCCCATCTACAAAGTAATCACTATTCACCATGCAAAACCCCTGTATCTTCTGATTGGAAAACAAAGGAGGAATGGCGGATGGTACAGGATTTACAAGCTGTAAATCATGTAATAATACCTAGGGTACCGATGGTGCCAGACCCACACACAATATTGAATGCTATGAACACGCCACAGAAGTATCTTACCGTGGTACATATAAGCTATGCTTCCTTTGCAATACCTATACATCCAGATAGTCCATATTGCTTTGCATTTACATTCAGGGTAACAGATACAGCCATACCCGGCTATCGCAGGGATACTGTGAAAGTACAACAATATTCCCACAGGAGATGGCTACCTACATTCCGGTGTTTACTACACCCGGGGCCAGTCAAGTTCTACTTTATGTGGATGATATTCTGCTTGCGGCCCCTACCCAGCAGCAATGTATGGAAGATACAATAGCATCATTGAGATATTCAGCAGAACAGGAACATAAAGTAAGCAAGCATAAATTGCAACTACAGAGAATACAGGTCAAGTACCTGGGATATGTGGTATCCAAGTAGGGTAGAACATTACATGACGATAGGAAGGTAGCAATTTCACAAGCACCCAAGCCAACTACCAAGAAGGGAATGAAGTCCTTTCTGTGCCAACTAACATTTGTCAAAGCTGGTTACCAAACAATGATTCTGAATCTGCTGTATTGTCTGCCTTAATCTTTAATACACCTATGGCAGCACAACACATACTACACTGGATAACAGTAGCAGAAACAACTTTCTGCAGACTAAAACGATTGATAGCTTCAACATCTGTATTAGGTCTCCCGAATAATCATAACACATGTTGTCGGACTGTAGATTGTAAGCGGAGATATATGACGTCAGTCTTGATGCAACAGCATGGAAGTAAGCAACGCTACATAGCTTACTACTCATTGCAGTTGGACACTGTGGCATGGTCAGTGCCACATTGTGTACAGGCAGTTGTTGTAGCACCCATGGCAGTACAGGCCCCGGCCTCAATGTTATCATACCACCCTCTCACTGTGGGAATGTCTCCTGCAGTTGCGATCATTGTGCTGCAAGTGAAGATAGCATTCCTGACCCGTGCTAGACATTTGTCTTGTTTGACCATACCACTGAGTCAACCTCATATGGTGATTGAACGTTGTACAACATTAAACCTATCAATGTCACGTCCGACACCTGTGTATGGCACACCACACAGTTGCCTATACGAAATGGATGAAATAACTACACACAGACATGATATATCACCGATATACCCTTAGATGATGCAGAGGTGACAGTTAATGTGTACGGATCATGTAGACAGAGTCCCACAGGAACGAATCAAGTATGTTATGCAGTAGTTATTGATAATGAGATTGTAGACGCACAACCCCTGCAGCATAACGTGTCTGCTCAAGCAGCAGAATAGATAGCTTTAACACATGCTTGTACTGTGGCGAAAACCTGATGTGTGGACATATGTCCCGATAGTCAGTATGTTGTCTGTACAGTGCATGTTTATGAGCAGCAGTGGAAGAATAGGGGAATGATAACATCCACTGGTAAACCGATTAATCATGCGCAATTGATCCTGAATGCATTACATTCCATTCAGTTACCCACTAAAGTAGCTAATTGCAAATGTGCAGGTCATAGATAGCAACAGGATAACAGTAGGAAAGGTAAGGCATGAGCTCATGCAGCTGCAAAACAAGCAGCCTCACAGTTGGAAAGTGTATGTTTGAGTGAGGAATGACAATCCTCAGACATTTTACATGTAGAAATGTTACAAACAATGCAAACACCAACTACGAAAGCAGAAAAGCCGACGTGGGTATGACGAGGAGCAATCCTTGAAGACGGACTGCACATATCCACAGTGAGAAAGCCAATATTAACGTCTAATGTAGTCAGATATGCGGCTTTGTGGAGCCATGGGTAGAGACATGTCTCAACAGGGGATGGTACATTTGGTTAACAGAATACCCCTAACATACGGAAGTAGGAACCACATACAAACATCATGAGCAGCGTGTCACATTTGCAGTAGATGTCATGCACAGGGAGCATTTAAACCGAAGGGAGTGTGTTTACCTACACCACCATAACCATTCCGTACTATTTGTATGTAGTTCATACATCTGAATTAATGTGAAGGGAAGAAATACTGTTTAGTGATTACACATATATATAATCAAAATGGGTAGAAGCATTCCCAACCATGAATCCGGATGCAGCAGCAGTGGCAAAGGTGCCAGTAAATTAAGTATCCCGAGATCGGGCATACTGTAAAGAGGATACAGTGACAATAGAACACATTTAGTGAACCAGACAATCACGCAACCTGGGGGATTAATTTGTATTCCCATGAATGTAAATTGCATGTACAACCCACAGTCAGCATGACTGCTGGCGTGGTACAATGGGATCCCGAGAAATAAGTACAGGAGGTTGGTGGGTGACACCCAGATGAGTTACATTTGCTGTCTACCTCTAGCATTGCTGAGCATGACAACAGTTCCAAATGTAAAGTGTTGCACCCACTTCAAAGTAGTATGTGGAATGGCATATCATGTGCCAGAGTGGAAAGTTGTCATGTCTGCAGAGCCGGAGGTCGATGGCTCATTAGCAGGTGACATGAGAGGATTGTTAACCAATAACACTGTTTTGCAGTTAAAGTCTTTTACAGATAAAGAGCAAGTGAAGCGGACGCATAGCTGACACCAGTATCCTGTGTGTATGTCACTGTTATCCAAACAAGATAATTGGCAAGTGGAAAGTGTGAAGGTCTGTACCAGGTACTGTTGGCAATGCCTACTGCAGTAAAGTATGCTGAGAGGTCGTCCTGGGTTCACCTCACAGTTTTCAAACCGGTAAAGGATATCAAGTCTGATCAACATCTTGTAGCTGATATACCATAGAGCCTGAATCACCCGGGCCAGACTGTATAACAATACAAAGCAACCCCAAAGACATTTGGTTTACTGTCATAATGATTATACACCTATTAAACATGTTTGTGTTTACTTTACATTTGCTGGGACCTTACCTGCATATAACTACACGGATACAAATAGTGATACGTGATGAACTGGCCACAGAGTGTCTTCCACACTTCAACAAATACCGAGGCATGACGTGTGCATGTACACACTATGAACATTTTAAATTGCTGTGTTTGTACTGCCATACCTACATCATATGGAGGACTTCCGATGTATGGTGTCCCCTTGGGGATACATTGAGACTTGTGAATATTTACACTTTGATACAGGCTCTGTGAGATCACAGGACAAACTGGCACTGTACTTACCTGTTACACAAAAAGTAATTGTATGTTGTTATAAACATGATACAGTTCAAGTTGGTGGGAGTATTTGTAGCATAACTGTGTCTTACAAATGTCATATAACAGCCAAAGATCACAGTACTACTAGTAGCACCATTCATTATCTGTATTTAAGCTTCATGAGAACAACGTGGAAGGATGTGCAGAAACATCCTGAATTGTATAAACAGTCCTCTGTTATAGACAGGCAGATGTTACATGCAGAGGTAACCCGCATCAGTAGTAAAGTAGAATATTGTTAGTTTGTTTGTGGGAAAGAAACATATCAATGGTTACCTGAGAATTGGTCCGGCAGTTGTTATTTGGGTTATCTGGCTCCAGTCACATGACATACTGCACAATTGCCTCTGGGTACAAACGAACTATAACACACATAGCTCGAAGAACTGGGAACACAGTCGAGAAACCTACTAATCCAGTGGGTGAAATGGAAACTGTTCTGACATTCCAGTCTTCTGCAAGAGATAAAGGAATATCGATCCATATGGACTTGAGTGACAGCGTCATAACCTGGCCTGGAACACTCCCAGCTTGTGGAGTAGTGAAATCAATCAGGGAAAAGAGGAAGTTGTCAAAACCTGTCGGAGGAATGATGAATGTGACTTTCCTCTCCTGAACTTGTGACTGATGAACTGGATGCAATGAGAACTGTTGTGTCACAAAATGTAATAACGCACGACTGCACCCTGCCGGCGAGAATTGGTACGTGCGCACTCATTAAAGAAGATCGCTGTGTCCAAGTACCACATAAAAAGACCAGAACCGACGCCCACCTAGAGGTAATACAGCAGGTGTCATCCATGGCGGAACCAGGCCCAAACCCACTGACGAACCATTTCCACAAACCATTTGGTGGATGGGGTTCAGTCATACTGAATATCATGATTGCCATTTGAGTTGTTCTGCTCATATTGGGAGCATGTGTCTATTGCAGGATACTTTGCATGTAAGTATTAGTCAGGGACTCTGTCGACGATCTGTACCCGAGACTATGTATCAAGACCTGTAGTGGTATTTGTCAATACAAAATGCAATCCTTCTTGAAATGTACAACAAATTACTTGCCTAGTTAAACGTTCAACAGAGGAAGAGGCTAGGGAATGAAATAATGTGGTATATGTTTCTGGATAGAATAGAATCAATCAAAGGAGGGAGAATGTTAGCAAAATACATACTTAAACATATATATGACGTGCAACTTTAGAAGCAATAACTGTATAATGCATATTATTCTAACTTACAATATGGCAGTAGAGCTTATCATGCATGTAATTGCCTGTAGTGTAGCTGCAGTGTGATTGAACCCTGACCCTGGCAGTAACCAGTGCAGCAGGTGTATGTCATTCAGCATTAGTCATCTGCTCGGTTAGAGAATAATAAATGTATGTACAGGTATATCTGTCATCCTACCACTGAGGAGGATAGGCTTGTGAGCTCCATGTAACACAGAGTACAGCTGCTCACCAGAGAGACAAAGGAACCTAGTAGGAAATGGAGTGACGACCAGATCTGAACAGTGTTGGAACCGTGACAGAGCAGAATTTACCGAAGTACATTCTAATTGACTATGTGGCTCGCAAGGTTTTGCTATCCTCATGTGAAAACATTTAATAAGCATTACCTTAGCACTGTTGTAGGAATACAACATTGTGGACTATAGTGATTTAAATGCCCTGTGACTGACCACATCATTAATGTGTGCAAAAGATGATAGTATACACAATGCTTATACAGCTGTAACATGGATAGAGTAAAACAAATGTCTAAACTTGTACTGCATAGTTCTTTGCCTCCTGCTGCACAGTAGTAAAACGTTATTAATCTCAGCTTACTGTGTAATTGACTGTCATTTTGAAAAGACGAATGAGTGTTACAGTGTGATTTAAACAACGTAATTGACAGATGTGTATGTTCTAGCATGGGAATAGGTCAAGCCAACCATCACAATGTCCATGTGTACCACATACAAACAGCCAGTAACACGCAGTAGTAGTGCATGAAGGCATACACGACTGTGGGAATAGTACAGGACATGTGGCACATGCCAAGTGCAGATGCATGACACAAACCCTAGGATGGGTGTCCCTGAAAAGAGGAACATGTGCCAACCACACCTCACACAGATGTACCGGCAATAAAAACACATGGCAAACACACAGAAACACTACCGTCCAACACACAACTGCAACGGAGCCTGGTCAGACACCAACATGAAGCATGCACAAAAAGATCATCTCTACTTGACTACAAGTAGACTTTTCTCTATCTGTTAAACCTAGCACTTGCTCCTACAGGACTTACTACCTTGATACGGCACTCTTATAGATAGCACCCCAAAAAGGGAAACCCCCATTTCCCGGTAACCCACGTCCCCCGGAATCTCTTTTAAAGTTGTTTGTCTAGTCCTTCTAGCATGTCGAGGGATCAGTTGCTAGTGTCCACTCCTGCTCAGCTGGTGAACCTGGGAATATTGAGGCAATGTTACAATTGCCGCATGTACACAGACAACCCTCTCCTCCTCCCACAAAACACAAATACATGCGAGAGATGCAACTATACGGCCAAACTGGAGGCTGAGCTCTCTCAACATAGGACTGGCAAGACCAGTCAGGAGGAGTAGGTTACCACACATACTATAGACCCAGTCTCACATAGTACCATCACAACCTCAAATCATACACATAAACACACAAAGACATACTCGGTGGCTCTGATCAAAAATCTACCAAAACAGCAGAGGCCTCCAAAGCAGACACCCAAACAACTGCTACCTCAAGACACCCCACAAGCAACACATAAACCACAAAAGCAGTGTGCAAAGCAGTCACAGCCCTTAAGGCCAAATACAACACCAAACATACTTGTCATAGGTGACTCCATAGTCAGACACACTGACGTCCCACTCACCAGGCTGAACAAGGAGAGGGTCACAGTAAGCTGCCTATCGGGCGCTAGAATCCGCCACATAACAGAAGCACTCGGGTCACTCCACGGCAAGTACAAATATGACACAGTCATTGTCCATGCTGGTGTGAACGACCTGAGACGTACCTCCCTGGACTACATGAAAAGAGACATAGAGGAGCTCTCTGATTATGTAGCCCAGGCAGGTATGACCCTAACCCTGAGCAGTATCCTTCCTTCACCAAGAATGATGCCACAATATAGAGACAAGATGATCAGCTTTAACAATTGGCTTAATGTCTGGTGTCATTCAAAGGGGATCCAGTGTCTGTCTGCCTGGGATGACATGCTTGACAAGCCATGCTGCTTCGCAAGGGACGGCTTGCACCTGTCATCCCTGGGATGCCGGATATTGGCTAAGGCTCTTGCCATCCCCATAGTGCCTTGTTTAGGCAAGGCTCAAATTCTAAACCTACCACCCTAGAAAACAAAAATGGGAAGAAACTGAGGGTAATGCTGCTCAATGCCAGAAGTCTAAATCTCAAAATGCACGCACTCGAGGCCCTTCTCAGTATGGAGAACATCGATGTCTGTGCTGTAACTGAAACCTGGTTCAAGGCTCCTGAGAGCACCCCGGCGGTAATAGGTTTTACCTCATATCATGCGTTCCGACCCCAAAACCCGGACCACACCACAAAAGGAGGGGGTGTATCCATATTCATAAAGGATACCCACACCTCCAGGTCGGTGGCAACGCACGAAGCTTCGGAAACCATCCAGGTGCAACTAACCATAGGCATAACTGCTCCACAAATTGTAGCATGCTACAGGCCACCCTCCAAACTCACGAACCCCACACAGCCTTCCTGAAGACACTGGAGGGTATAAATGTATCTCCAAACACCATCATATTGGGTGACTTCAACTACCCGAATATAGACCGGGAACATTACTCAAGACCAACTTTCTAGCCCAAGGGTTCCTTGACTTCATAAATTCAAATGCCATGGAACAGCTAGTCACTGTTCCCACGAGAGGAGAAAATATACTAGATCTCATTGTCACAAACATGGGGACAAAATGCTCCACACCGGAAGTATATCCCTCATTGGTGAGATCTGATCATAAACTAATCTCACTGGAAATCCCCCTGCCACCCCCACCCCAAACAAAAGACCATAGTGAAGAACTTCTCTAAAGCAAACTTCACACTACTCAAGACTGGTGTGGTATCCTTCAAGGCGCCTGAGCCAGTGGAAACCACAACCCAAGCTGCGGAAGCCCTTACAAATGCCTTCTATGAACACCTCCAGGACTGCATGGATCAGGCAATCCCAAATAAAACCAAGACTCTTTCCACAAAGGGCAAACGTCCAGTCTGGTGGACCCCAGCCATTAACAAACTGTACAATAAGAGGAGAAAGCTATTACATGATAGAACAAAATCCATAAAAGGGAAGTCACCCCTGATCATTATTAGTAAAAAAATACGAGCACTCATAAAATCAACTAAGGCCAATTTTGAGAGAAAATTTGCCATGGATTCAAAGGACAATCATAAGGCCTTTTTCAGCTATGTTAGGAACCTGGGTGGAAACTCCCAGATATGCTCAAAATTAGTCCACAATGATACAAACATCACTGAACCCACAGACATTGCCAACATACTGGCAGACAGGTTCAGTGCAAACTTCACCCCCTCTCCCCCCCTAAAGGAGAGATAACTATCCCAGCCGAGTGTAGCCTCCCGGACATCTCAAATGCGCAGGTGAAAGCTGCTCTCTCTAAAGCTAAAAACACAGCATCAATGGGACCGGATGGTGTCCCCGGCTGTGTGCTACACGAGCTAAATGAGGAATTAAACCCGCACATAAGGCAGCTGTTTAATCTCAGCCTTACCACAGGATACGTGCCCAAGGAGTGGAGTACGACAACTGTTGTCCCACTCCACAAAGGCGGCGCCTCTACGGACCCTGGTAATTACCGCCCCATAAGCTTAACAAGTCTAGTCTGCAAAGCTATGGAGAGGATCATAATGGAGCTCATAAACAAAGATATAGGGGACTTGCAGACATTGGACCCGACCCAGTTTGGCTTTGTCAAGGGAAGATCATGCCTTTTGAACATGGTCGACTTCTTCGAAACAGTCACTAAGGCCATTGATGAGGGAAAGGCAGTCCATACAGCCTACCTTGACCTTGCAAAGGCTTTCGACACAATACCCCACTCGGGTATTGTAGAAAAACTTACCAGCTTAAATGTAAACCCATATGTCACAAGATGGGTTGCAAACTGGCTTAAGGACAGAACCCACAGGGTTAGAGTTGCTGGCGCTGTGTCAGACTCCAAGCCGGTCACAAGTGGTGTCCCACAGGGCTCGGTCCTTGGCCCCCTATTGTTTGGCATCTACTTCTCAGAAGTACAGGCCAACATAAGAGGACTGTGGCTGACAAAGTTAGCAGACGACTGCAAACTGTGCGCCATAGTGGAAAGTGCATCAGACACGGATATCCTGCAGAAGGGACTCACGGAAACAGATAGCTGGTGCCAGAGTCATGGCCTGAAGTTAAACGCCAAAAAATGTATAGTCATACCCTTTGTGAAAAACAAGGTAACCCCAAGCTACCATATAGGTGGAAATCCACTAAGCACAGAAGAGGTTATCAGGGACCTGGGGACCCAGGTTGACAGTGGCCTTTCTTGTGACACTCACATTGCTAAAGTGGTTAGAAAGACCTTCCACATTGCCCACCTGATCATGAAGGGATTCACATCCAGATCTAGTGAGGTTATTGTTCCCCTGTACTCTTCACTTATCAGACCAATGATCGAGTACAATGCCCCATTTGGGATGTATCTCACCCGACATCTGCAGCAATTGGAGAGACCCCAAATGTTCCTCACCAAAAGGATAAAGGGACTCCAAAATCTGTCATATGCTGCCAGATTGAAGAAACTCCAGCTCTATCCAGTCTCATACTGTCTGCTCAGAGGTGACATGTGCCTGACATACAAGGCCATGTCCAACCTGGAATTAATGGACATGCTCCACCTCAAAAAATCCAAATCCACCAAAACCACTAGAGCAAGCGACGTAAACCTTAGCACGGATATAAATAGGACGTGCTGGAGGGATAGATTTATCACTCAGAGACTCCCTATGCTGTGGAATAAAATCCCGGTCCATGTGAGGCAGAGCACCTCGCTGACTCTGTTCAAGAGAAATCTAGACCTGTGGATGGGAGATCGTAGGTTTACCCCGGGAATCATCTCCGTGTCACTGCTGGACAGAGGCACAACAAACTAATGGGCACAG